>NC_140963.1:30948277-30953277 GCF_056783735.1 Eptatretus burgeri
TCCAAAGGGTTGCGCTCTCTCGGCTACCCCCACCCCACATCCCCTTAACCCCCCCTCCCCCCGGCAACGAACCACGAAGGAATGGTCCAACATTCTGGGATGGTCCAGTCCAGATATTCCAATGTGAAGGGGAATATCTGTTTATCTCACCTTGAACCCTAACTCCTAACCCTGTAAGGCACAGATGTCATTGTCCTTTTCTATATGGTTTTTAGACAATATCACACAATTTTACTCTGGCAGTCGGGTGAGTTTCAATGATACTATAGGAATATAAGTCATAGCAGTTTTTGCTTCAGAGTTAAATAAATGAATAAATAAAGTAATTTTTAAAAAATTGAAAAAGGTTTAAACTCCATGCCATACATCATAATTATAGGATTTGATAAAACCTCAATGCAACACATATTTCCCATACTGTAGAAAGTTAATGAACTTCTTCTTCTTTTGTATGCAGCACGGAGCTGCAGGGTAGCATCATTGGTCATTGAGGGCGTAGCTGTGCTGCTGATGCAACGCCCTCTATAGGTTAGGGGCAGAAAAATTTTAATTTGGACAGGGAAAAGCTGGCGATAGCTAACTACAAGTTAATGAACTATAATACAATGATGTTGAAGCAAGAGTTTGTGATAATCCTCTTAATTAGCCCCCAATCAGGAGTCCTGGCAGGTGGGGGGGCTTATATTTTGGGTGCTGTCCATCCATCCAGAGCCTCCACGAGAAAATTGATGCATTTCTTTCAAATTCAGCAAATTAATGCAAGAACATGAGGGCAGGAGGATGGTGAAATGATTTTGGGATCAGAACGAAAAGTCGTGGAACACACAAATTTATTTCCAAATTTTGGCAGCTTCAAAAAATAGAATGATGGAAGGGAAAAGTAAAGGATTGCATATGGTTTCAGGAAGCATTACTTATTTATATACATGTTCCCCTCTCCACAATCAACACATAAATTTTATTTATTTATATACACTTTACCAACACCAATGCCGACATACCTAGTTGCCTTTTCTATTTATTTAGATAACTTTTACCATTAAATTACCAACATACCACATATCATTATATACTGTACTTTATTTATATACCTTGTAACGCAATGTTGTTGTGATGAAGGGCTTAACACCTGAAATGTCATTTTCTCCTTGCTTCCCTCGGTGGTCAGCAGATACCTCGAAAAACATGTTCTTGATTTCATGCATTGTTTTATCTGTCTGACAATGCAAATCTGCACAATAGCCTTCACCATTAATAATCCATAAGCCCAGACGTGAAATTTCATCAATCGGTTCCACCTGGTGGCGTATTCTTGTCATGTTTTTTTTAAAGAGATACCTATGTCTGTAGATGTTATTTATGTGATAACAGTTGCAGATCTGTAGTTTAAGGGTATAGTAATACCACACTTACTGACCCCCGTCCCTTTCCCAATACTGATCACAAATTTTAGGGGTGGAGCGCTGTTCTTCGAGTTCTTTCATTATTCCTGCTGTTTTCAAGCTAGAACTTTTGTTTGTCTATCTTTGAGGACTCTTCTATGGAATCAAACAAAAAAAATTGTTTGACGCCTTGATGACATCATCATGACATCATAATCATCGTTGATGCTTTTCAGTTGATATTTTGTTTTGGATTTTTTATGCCAGATTTTAACTTTTTCAGTTATACTGGTACCACTTGTGGTGGCAAATTTTGCTTGTGTTCTTTCTGAAAAATTGTATGGATATAGATGATACCTTTGTAAGAGAACATTTAGAATTCATTAATATAAGGTATTTATGACTATTTTAGTTCATCAATATAATATAATGTGGTTATAACTATGCATGAGGAGTTGAATCCATGTGTTCAGAGATGTAGCAAATGCACCAAGCGATGGGTACAAAGCAGCAAACATCACTGTATCCTTGTTCTTATGCTCGTCTTCAGTCAGGAAATTCCCTGCCGCCTCTTCCAAAAATTGGGGAATCAAACTCGACAAAAATATATCGATGTCGATAAAGTAGCAAGCAACCTGGGTACCAGAGAATTTAACATCCTTATTGGTCTATACGCATTTACAGGATGTCATTCAATCAGCACCTTTGCAGGCAAAGGAAACATCGGAGCAATGAAACATACAAAGAAAGATGGGTGGCATACCAATAGTGTCTCAGTGAGCTGAGTAAATCGTTGGAGCTTTCAGCGGAACTCCTGAAAATCAAAGCATTTCCATGTCATCTATATGTCTTCAAGGGAATGACATTAAAATAAATGAATGTCAGTACCAGCTCTGTGCCAAGAGAGGTGACATGAACTCTGCACAGCTGCCCCATGTATGGATTGTTTATTTCTGCATACCCAGCATGCAAATTAGCAAGCTTGTATCTGGAGACACTCCCTCCACTGTATATCTGACATAGCCTGACCCACAGATTCTGGCTGGACCATGGACGAGGATGAAAATCAAGATCTGGCAGAAGACTGGACCATCAGTGCCTTTCAGCGGTATTGGTGCTCATGAAATGTGACGGCTGCCATTCCTGTGATGCTAAGAGCAGCGCGGTGTATTGACAGTAGCCTTAAAGGCACAAATACGTGTCAGTTGCAAAACTGCACTGAAAAGATGGTAGAGACAGAGGAAACAAAACACCCTATCACATCGAGAGCATGTGTAAACATAGTATATCACAGTGTTTCATATGATTATCAGTTCACATCGAAGTTCTTAAAAGACAGAATAAGTGTCAGTTTGTTGACCCATTTTTCAGGAAAATACATTACAAACTAGAGGGGGAGCACTCGGTAGAATGCAAAACCTCCGCCGCCAATACTGCTGGTTCACTTAAGTGAACCTGATATCCGATTCATTGTAGGTCAAAACGGATCAGACTCTACTGAACCACGATTGAATAAACTAAACTAGATTAACGCGCATGTAGAAATGCCCCCAAAAAATCGAAATTTTTTTGTAAAAAAAAAGGTGCAAAATTTCTTTTTTTTTTCCTCAAACAAATTTTTTTTGGGGGGGGGTTGGAAATCAATTAAAACGTGCAGAAATGCAAAAAAAATTCAAATATTTTTCAAGTAAAATCAAAATTTTTTTGAAAAAAAGTTTAAATTTTTTTTTTCTCCAACAAATTTTTTTTTTTTTTGGTTGGAAATCACTTAAAACATGTAGAAATGCAAAAACAAAAATTCAAATATTTTTTCAAAATGGCCGCCATAGCGGCCATAGTGGACTTTAGACCAAGTCCAGAATCTAATGGCATGATCCTTGGACCATACCTAATCCCCCCACCAAGTTTCATCGAAATCCGTCCAGGAGTTTTTCCGTAATACTGTTCACAAACAAACAAACAAACAAGCAGTCATAGACTGGTACTTACGAAATCGCCAACTTGACCTTCTGACCTTGTCTAATAAAAGCTGTCTCAAGAGAAGGTAGCGACACAAACCTGAAGTTTCTACGATGATTCTGAACCAAACCATCAAAAATCGTAATGTCGACCGAAGTAAAAATCTCCATTTCTCCACGCAATTATTTTATATTATTTTATCAAAGTCACAAAACCGTAATATTCGGCCATCCAACAACAATCTTTACATAATCCGAAGGCTCAGCGAGTCAGGCATGCGACGATAACCTTTATTGGGATAAAAAATGACTTTTAAACAACATCTTTATCGAAAACACCGTCAGTGCGCACACGGAAAACCTTAACGTGACTCAACGACGCGTCTGCTCGAGCGCACTGCATCACGTGATGACCCGTTACGCGTCGAGTGAAATATTTTTTATACAATCTTAAAACGTCTCCAAAACATTCGATTTTTACCAGAATTTCGACAACCGGAAGTTTTAAGCGTCCTAAGCGATCGCAAAAACCGAAGACAAAATTAAAATTGAAGTTAAAACAAACTCGTAACGTCGAGCGAAGCAAAAATACTCCATTTCTCCACATGAATTTATGGAATTATGTTTGACCTCACTGTGACCTTTGACCTTTGACCGATTTTTTGACCAAAATCTAATCAGCACTAGCCATCACCCTCCTGAATGAGGTGGTGTAATTTGACATTGCTAGTTTCTTCCGTTCTTGAGTTATCGCGCCTAGAAACAAACAAACACAAAAACAAACAAACACACAAACAAACAAACAGAAACGGAAGTGATCGATATACTTACGAAATCTAAAGATTTCGTAAGTAACAAACAAACAGACATGGGTGAAAACAGTAACATCCGTCCATCTTCGATGGCGGAGGTTAACTAGACTGTTCATAGAACATGATACCCCACACAGTGTTCAAATATATGCTTCCATTTATTACCTCCACCACCAAAAGGTGGATGGAGGTTATGTTTTCACCGCTGTTTGTCGGTCTGTCTTTATTTGTGAACAAAATATCTCAAAAAATTAGAGACTGATTTTGACGAAATTTTGTGGAGAGCTTGGGTATAAGACAAGGACAAGATGGTTAGATTTTGGTGAAGATCCAAATCCGGATCATGATTCAATAATTTTATGATGTGATTCTTCACCATTGAATGATTGGGCTAAAATGACATTTAGCAGGATGTCTCAAAAGGTTGTTGGCGGATTTGGACGAAACTTGGTGGGCAAGTTGGGTATGCAACAAGGAAGAAATGGTTCGATTTTGGTGAAGATCCGAATCAGGATCTGAATCCGAGAATTTTTTAAGTGATTCTTCACCATTGAGTGATAGGGCGAAACCAATATATAGCACGATATTTCAAAAAGTTTTGGATGGGTTCGGATGAAACTTGGTGGGTGAGTTGGTTAGGTGACAAGAACAAACTGATTCAATTTTAGTTCAGGTCCAAAACCGACCCGCCCTATCAGTTGGACACAGAACATAAACTAATCAGCCTGGCGGAGGTTTGTGCTCCACCGAGTGCCTTCCTATTTATTATTATAAAATAGTGATTTTAAAGATTGTTTAAAAAAACAAGCTCGAATGAACTAAGATCCTCATTCTCTTAATGATGATAT
>NC_140963.1:30965777-31050777 GCF_056783735.1 Eptatretus burgeri
TGACTGATTTTACAAAGACAATATTTGGGGAAAAAAGTCACTTTTTCATTTTTAAACTACAACAAATAACCTTGGGTTGAATATTCTGTTCAAAAAGATGCTGTGTTACCCTTTCCCTGCAGTCACTTCCACGCAGAAACAAGCCAAGCTGAAGATTCATTTATCAAAAAGGTATGCAGAATTGGAAGGAAATCTTTGAAAAATTGTCCAAACATGCTGTTTCTTAGGTTCATTTGAAATGAATGAAAAAGTGACAATGCTTCAAACATAGTGAAGAAACGGGATCAGTTGCAATGAACCTTTCGCAAAGTCACAAAAGCACCGTTGAGAGAAACAGGCATTACCTTGCAAAGGTTTGTGACATTGTGAAGTTACTTTCAAAGCCTGGCTTACCGTTTTGTGGGCACGATGAGGGAAAGGAAGTGAACATGAAAGGGAATTTTCTTGAATTTCGTGATTTATTTTCAAAGTATGACAAAACTTTCAAGAAAACACAGGCTAACCCAAACCTTTCATTTCAAAACTAAGTGCAACAGATTTGTGCAGACTTAGTGTACCAAGAAATTGGACAGGTAGTGAATATAAGATCATGACAAGTATGAAGACGACGATGGTTCACGAGTGGTATTTGACGATGTTGATTGTTTCAGAAGTCGAGGATGAGGCAATGCGAAAATTTTTGACCAAGTTATAAAAATGATCAACATGATGTGGTACGGGTGACAGGTTATTAGCTGCAAAATGTTGAAAACCCGGTTTCGTTCAACAAATTTAAAAATTTGACCTTTGCATAACCTTTAAAGGTCACAAAACAATGTTGTGGACATTAAAATAAGGAAACAGGATACGTGCCATAGCTTATTGAGGTTAGTTCGTCGAAGAAGGTTGAAAACCTGGTTCGATTCCCACAACTTTGAAAATTTGACCTTTGTGAACTTTAAAGGTCAAGGATTATGACCTTTGGTGCAAAACTTCCTCTGGACCATTGCAGGAACAATATAACGTCATATAGGCTATATGGCATTTCGCACTCATCGGATTATCCATACTTTGATGAAATCAGCGTAAAAACAAACTTGAAGGGGGCGTCACGGGCAAGGTGTTCGAGATAGAGAAAAATGGTTTCAAGAATTTAGGTGGGGAATGACCTCAAGATTATGCATAAAAAAATATTGTCATCCGAGCTCTCAAAGTTTGGGCGGTCGTATGATTTTTATGTCAAAATTCGAAATTTTCTAAGTTCGTGACCTTGTGACCTTGACCTTGTGACGAAAATGAAAAATCGAGCTCCGTGGGGCTATGCAGGTGCCATTGGGCAAACCAAATACCAAAACCCCTGCCAGTTTCGACAAACCCCTCGGAGAAGATGGATTTTTATGTCAAAATCGCAATTTTCTAAGTTTGTGACCTTGGGACGAAAATGAAAAATCGAGCTCTTTGGGGCTATGCAGGTGCCATTAGGCTAACCAAATACAGAAACCCCTGCCAGATTCGACAAACCCCTCGGAGAAGAAAATTTTTTATGTCAAAATTCACAATTTTCTAAGTTTGTGAACTTGTGACCTTGAGCTTGGGACGAAAATGAAAAATCGAGCTCCGTGGTGCTATGCAGGTGCCATTGGGCGAACCAAATACCGAAACTCCTGTCAGATTCGACAAACCCCCTAGGAGAAGATGCAAATTGAAATCGGCTACCCCCTAAAAACACAATTCGCAATTTTCTAAGTGCGTGACCTTGTGGCCTTGACCTTGGGATGAAAATGAAAAATTGAGCTCCGTGGTGCTATGCAGGTGCCATTGGGATAACCAAATACCGAAACCCGTCAGAGTCGATAAACCCCCAAGGAGAAGATGCAAATTGAATTTGGCTACCCCCTAAAAACACATTTTTTTTGGACGCGGTTCCGCCCATAATGGGCGCACCACGCCCATTCTCAGGAAAACACAACGAGATCATGATATAAACCTCCCACCAAAATTTTATCAGGATCGGATCAAAACCCACGGAGCTATGCTCGGGACAGACATACAGACAGACAGACACACAACAATAACGAATATAGTGGTCACTTTTTTTTTGTGAAAATATTTTTTTGTGAACCAATTTTTGCTGTAATAGCAGATGAGGCATGATCGTTTAAGACAGAGAAGCTCTCAGTTTGTATCAGATATGTCGAAAATTTTGATATCAGAGAAAGGTTCCTGTGCTTTGTCAACTGCTTGTCTTCCAAAAATGCAGATGGCATTTATACTGCCATAAAGAAAGCTTTGGTGACAAATGGATTGCAGAATACTCCAATAGTTGCCCAATCTTATGATGGTGCATGGGGTAGGACAGTTTGTAGTTGGGCTGAGATCAAAACCCAAGCTTAAGCTCAACAGCTTAGAGGTGAGTGTGCGCACCTCTCGGTCATACTGCCAGCCCACATTAAAGGAACAACAGTATTTACGTGAAGACAATGTTCATGTCTGTGCAATACCTGGAAGACATCTTATATATTATTTCCGAGTTTGTGGTTTCGTGTCGCGCTATCTTCGACTTTGTTCTGCGCTCGAGTAACGTGATATTCGGCTTACATTATCTCGAAGACCATATGAGGTGCATGGTACAAAAAAAGTAAATAAAATGGTTCTGAAACAGTGAAATCGTATTCCACTTACTGCATTAAAGTAAAATTACTACTGATACTCTGCATCAGTTCCTTTCTCAAACACACCCACCCCAACATGTCGCGCAGAGCGCGGGTTATGCTAGTAATTCATAAAGTGGTTGATTTTGTTTACTCAATGTTATGTCAATGATGGTACCTGATAAACGCATCAAATAATCAGGTGAAAACAAAAAATAATGATGATTAAAAAATGAACATAAACCGCATTTGTAATTTCAAGGACACGAACACGAACAATACGAACAAGCGGTAAATTCAGAAGTCAGACCAAGCTACCCATCTATACTAATAAATGTCAGTGTGTGTCAGTGTCAGTCAGTCAGTCAGTCAGTCAGTATGTGTGTCTCCTCCATAACTCCAAAACCATGAAACCGAGCAGCCTGAAAGTTTGCATGCATACAAAGGGAACTCCATGGGATTGCATGAATGAAAACTTGGTGTTTGGGTAAATTTAAACATAATTAATGGCCTTATTAAATTATCCTGAATCGAGCCTCATCCTTGGTCACCTCGCCGTCCCTCACTGGGGTCTTAATTCACCATTTTTTTTTTGGCCTGCCCAACAATGCCTTAACTTGGAAAAGGCTGCAATGGTTTCTTAACGATAAAGCGCTCAAATGTTTTTGTTCCACTTTCTTCACTCACATCATCGAAAGCCTGTTCTTAATACCGACAAATTGCTGTGTACATCACTTTTGTAAGTACTATAGTTTTCCAATTAGGAGCTTGGAGCGATTTCATGCATTATCTGATGTGATTTTCCACAATCTACTCTCACGGAATAATTAAAGTATATCATCGAAACATAATTGCTGTTTTGAGGATCGTATCATGTGGACTAACCAACTGTTCAAATCTGGAGTGAAATCTGAAAATGTTAAGAAATCAGTGATGTTTATTTGGTTTTGCGGGTATGTCCCATTACCAATCAGCATGCTATTGCGTGTGTATACGTGTACATGCCTGCATGCTTGGTTACGTGTGTGCAGTGCACGGGATTGGCAGATATATGGACCAAACTCGCACCCAGGCCAATAGTGCGTGTCCCTGTTGCGCGTGTCGCCGTGGTGGAGGTTTCAACTTCTAAACTCAGCAGCTTCGTCCTTTGTCCTTGTGGATGTTTCTAAAGCAATTGGTTGTTTTATATAAACTGGGTGTGCTTTAGAAAGGTTTGTGCTTTCTCTTTGTGAGTTTCAAAGTAAAATGCATTTGATAACACCTAGTTTTTGAGCTGTTTGCCAAATGAACATGTTTTCTGAATTACAGAGCCAAATTTTTTCCACATGATGATTGGCAGCTGTTTGTAAAGAATAATTTATTTTTATATACAATGTCAAGGCTCATATAAGAGCTAACACACAGAACCTATAACAAGGGGAGCAGGAGACCAGAGGAACGGGAGAAGGAAGCTCAAAACAGAGATTCTGTGGAAGGGAGAGGGATGGGGCGGGGTACACAGGATGAACAAGATAGACACTACAGGGACTTCCAGGAAGGAAAGAAGGGAATATGAAGGAGGTGGGTTTGGGGTGGATTAACAGGGGCAGAAAAGATCATAGTTTTGGATGGGGGAAGAAAAGAGATGGTGGAAAACAGCAATTTTGAAGACCTGGAGGGAAGAGTGGGATTGAAGAGTGTGTGAGAGTTTTTTCCAAAGGCAAGAAAAAAAGAGGAATGAAAGGGTGAAGGTGAGCAGTGATTCTTGATTTTGAAAGATTAACCAGAAGGACGTTGCTGGCGAACCTTGAACACCCTGCGGATATACGGGCGGGAGAGATAGCAGAAAGAAGGGGGGAGGCGAGGCCAGAGAGGAGAGGGTAGAAGACAGAAAGACCACCAACCTTACTGCAGTGAAAGAGTGAGAGACCCAAAGACTCAGCCTTATCGTGGGAGATATCAATGATCTTAAATGCCTTGGTTTCAACAGCGGGAAGCCGAGAAAGGTGAGAGGCAGTAGCACCAGCCCGGAGGAGAGAGCAGTACTCCATCAGGCTGCAGATTAAAGCTTTGTACATAGTCAGGAGCTCAGGTGTGACAAGAAAGGACTTTGCATGATGGAAGATGCCCAATCAGCGACTGGCTTTGGAGGCCAGCTTTGAGATCTGGCTTTCCCAGGAAAGATCAAAGCAGATAGTGAGGCCCAAAAGTTTGAATGAAAGGACTTCTCCAAGAGGATTGTTGAGAAAGTAGATGGGGGTGTTTTACAGACAGTCCTTTTAGGGAGATAGAGTGAGAGTGTGAGATTTGTCCGGATTGAAAGACATGTTCCAAGTGTTGGACCGGCTTTTGATTTTATCCAGATCTGCAGAGAGTGAAGAGGCTGCTGCTTGCCAATCAGATGGATAACAGATGGTACGGCAGAGGGTGGAGTCATCAGAAAAGAGATAAACAGGATTTTCCAGAGTCGGAGAGATCATTGATGAAAACGAGAAAAAGAACAGGGCCCAGAACACTGCCTTGAGGAACTTCAGAATGGACAGGAAGAGGGGATGAGAAAATTCCATTAAGGGCCAGACGTTGGCTGCGACAGGAGAGGAAGTCTGCGAGCCAAGAATGGAGATTTCCTTGGATACAATAGGAAGAGAGTTTGGTGAGCAGGGCGGGGAACCAGACCGTATCGAAAGCATGCAATATGTCCAGGGAGATGGCTCTGATCTCATGTCTGGCATTGTGGATCTCCATCCATTGTTGGGAAAGCAGGAGCAGCACGTCCAGGGTAGAGTGACCTGGTCTGAATCCAAATTGATGATTGGAAATCAGCCCATTGGAGAAAAGGAAGGATTTAATGTTGCAAGCGATGATGATTCCATAACTTTGCTGATGATTGGGAGAAGGCTGATTGGTCTGTGGTTGGAAGGATCTGTTTTTGTACCTTTTTTACGTAGAGTGGTAGTGTTTGCTGATTTTCAAGCAGATGGCAGATGGCCTTGAGCAAATGAAAGTGTGAATAGAACAGAGAGAGGGTGAGCAAGAGCAGTAAAGCAGGCTTTTAGGACACATGGGCTGATGCTGGTTTGGAACGGTTGCAGAATCAGTCGAGGTTTGACAGCAAGCTCATCAACTTGTCAAGAGAAAAGGACACAGAATCCATAGACAGCTGGGTGTGACACTGGATAAGGTGGGTACAGAAAGCGATGGGTTTGGGACACAAAATTTCAAAGCAAACAAAGTTTAGGCATTCAGCCTTTTCATGTGGAATGTCAGCTGTGTGTCCATTTGAGGTAAGGGAGGGGATGGAGGAGGAATATTCACCAGAAACAGACTTAACGAGACACCAGCAGGATTTGGAAGAGGGAGGCAGGTTTGAGAGTTCAGACGTGAGATTTGAAAGATGTTGTTTCCTGGCTCTCCTCAGGGTAGACACACACTCGTTCCGAGCTTTGTGGAAGAAGCTGAGATTGCTTTCAGTTGGATTTGCCTTCTGGGAGGCGAAGGCAAGTTGTTCAGGACAACTGCCTCACCCCAAGCTTCAGTGCACCATGGGTGGGAGGAAGGGTAGGACAACTGAAGACGAGAGGGGATAAATCTGTGCATGAGAGAGGGTGAATTTCTTTGAAAGAATTCCCAGGATGAGTTGATGTCGGAGAAAGTAGAGATGGGAGACCAGTCTCAAACTTTGACGACTGCTTGAAGTCCCTTCCAGTCAGCCTGAGTGAAATGCCAGACTCGACGGCACTGAGGTGGTTCTCCAATAAAGCCAGGGAGATGTCCACTTTGACAAGCATGTGGTCAGATGAATCAATTGGAGCAGAGAAAGAACAGCAGATGCTTCCTGGGAAATTGGTCAAAATTCGATCCAGAAGGGATGTTGGTTGAGATCCTGGTCAGGAAGTTGACAGATGTTTATGCACATCACCTTGAAACGTCTGCAATGCAGCATTCTTTAAAAATAATATTTTTTATTGAAATTCCCCCCAAACTAGGGTGAAAATTATTCAAGGCATTTGGGTTGTATGCAAGACGTACTGTAGTCGATAATCACACTGACTCCAACCAGGCGATTCCTGAAAAAGTGCCTATACTATATCAGCCGTGCACCAATATATATCATGTGTGTGAGTGTGAGTGTTTGTCTTGTTCTTAAAGCATAACATATTCTCTCTGCGATATCTCTATCTCTATCTCATCCTCACTGCACCCCTTCGAATACAGTGCAGCACCCTCCTCCCACACCTCTATCTCTATCTCTATCTCTATCTCTATCTCTATCTCTATCTCTATCTCTCTCTCTCTCTCTCTCCCAACTTTTTTTCTCTCTCACACCCCCCCCCCCCTGTTCCCTGATATATCCAGACAGTGGTTAACCCTGCACCTATCTGGATGGTGGTTATCTCCAGATGGTGGTTATGTCCAGACAGTGGTTATATCCGGATGGTGGTTATCTCTGGACATGTCAGGATGTTAGTTAGGGATGGAAGGACCCTCCCTTCACACAGCCTTCACCTGCTCTCTCCTCATGCTGCCTTCCCTTCCCCCACCCCTCCTTGGTCTCCCTCCCTCCTCACTCCCCCTCTATTTCCACCCCTTCCCACCATGCGTCTCTCCCCACTCTTTTTCTCCACCCCTCCCCCTTAGTATTACAGTCAGTGAAGTGATGGGTGTTATTTGCTGGTGAGTAATATTAAGCCCCTGACCTCCCTCACCCAAATAGAGTCAAACTACGTGTCTGATTCTTAAAATGTGCAAACTATCCTTGTTTCAAAATGGCGATAAAGTGGCCTGAATCGATAATTGTGGCTCAATCTGTTAAATTGGAGATTGAGGAGCAAGTTTATATCTAATGGGGCAACTGAGCTAATTACAGCATAACAATTGTGCATTTTGTGAGGAAAGCACCAAATTTGGCACACGAGTAGCCTATCATATTATGAACAGATTTGGATATTGGGCCATCTCAAATTTTTGATGGCAGTGGAAAATGGCTGCCACAGCCATCAGCGGCTGAATTTGAGATGGCCCAATATCCAAATCTGTTCATAATATGATGGGCTACTAGTGTGCCAAATTTGGTGCTTTCCTCACAAAATGCACAATTGTTATGCTAAGTTGGCCCACTAATCATATTTTCATGTACATGAGAAGAATAACAGGGTAGTGAGGCAACAAACCTCAAAAGAAGCAAAACAACTTGGGAAAATAAGATGTCACCTGACTGTTTCCAAAACAGTTTCTATTTAATCAGCCAGTAATGTAATAATACACATTTAACAGATCCCACATGCACACACGCTAGTCACCACCATGACAAAATAGTTTATACATTTTCAGTATATCAAAATAATCCATCTTGAGTTCTCAAACCTCCGGTTGTATCACACGACTCAATGTTTCTGCCAGCAACACAAGGTTAACCGTGCCTCCACGAGCCTTTATGAAGAGCAAATTTCCTGTTTACCTCCTTCCGGATCTACCCGAGGTGGAGAGGGTGGGCTTCATCAGTCGACCAATCGCAAAGCTGTGTTGTGAGACCTCATGACATTAGCCAATTCGAACATCAGCCAATGGCAAGCTTGTGTTATCAGTGTTTTACATCTGTTAAGGGGGTACATTGAATTACAAAATGTAACCTCATTGTATGTGTTGCTTTAATGATCCAATAAAGACCATCATGTCCCACTTTATCTCTGTACAACATAAACTTGCCAGATCAGCTCTTATGGGAGAGTCCACTCGATGCCGACTTGTTTTATTTTTCGAATGCAGCCTATGGCTGCAAAATTCGCTGGAGGAGTGGCTGTGCCGCTGAAGCAATGTCGTTGTAACCAGAAAGCTGGTTCTCATTTTGCCGATCTCGGAAGGATGACAGGCTGAACCAACCCACCTGGTGTTAATTCAATGGTAGGGGCGGGGCTTGAACTTCAGCCGGCCACCTTAACCGTTAAGCCAACACCAGGCTTCTCTATGCTGATGAAGGCCAGTGAGTAAGAAACACATCCATAGTTTGGGCGCCTTCCTAATGGGTAGGCTGGCATTCCTAAAAAAGGATTGACTGATACTGTGGGTAGCAATGTAGCAGCGAACACACTGCTTGTTTGCAGTGAGCAGTTCTGTGGCTTTCACAGATAGTGACTAAAAGCCATAACTAGGTATTTAGAAAACACACACACACACACACACACACACACACACACACACACACACACAAACACACACACAAACACACACACAAACACACACACAAACACACACACAAACACACACACAAACACACACACACACACACACACACTATTTATTTGTGCTTCATGTAGGTAATGGATGGTACCAGCCCAGCCCAGGATGGATGTTTACAAGCTCAAGGATCAGAGGGTAGCTGAGGAGTTTCTGAACAGGCTGAGTAGACATTTGGGGGGTCTGGGTGCTTTAGGGCTGTGCCTTCAAGACCACCATCCTTGATGTTGCCGGTGGATGTCTTGAAACTCACTGTTGGACGAAGAAGGATTTTTTTCTCTCAAGGGACACTGGATACCATTGAGCAGAGTCACAAGGCCACGCTGAATGGCAGAGCTGAGCTGTTCAGGGAGTTGAGGCATAAAACTATATGTGCGTGCAGGGTGGACAAGGAGGCCAATACATGAGGAATCTGTGAGGGAGTCGGGCATCATGATTCTCGTCCTACCTACAGGGGAATTCGCACATTGCGTTCAAACACATCCCTCGGTGTACTGTAGTTAGAGCAGAGGGCGGTGGGCTCTTGACAGAGGAGTCTGAAGTGAAGGCCTGCCGGGCCGGTTGCTTTGAGCGGCTGCACCAGGCTGATCCACCAGCTGTTGAGTTGGATGTCGGGGTGTTACACTCCTGGTTGCTCACCCTCCAATCAATTGTGATCCACCTTCATTTGTGGAAGCACAGGCTGTGGTGAACAGATTTAAAAGGGGTAAAGCTCCAGGGATCTGTGGCATCCAAGTTGAACTTCTCAAGGCTGGTGGAAATGCTGCACACATGTCGTTGCGTGCAGGTCTGTGCTCTGCCTGGAACACAGGCATCATCCCGACTGACTGGAAGAAGGGCCTTGTTGTCCATCTCTGAAAAGGGGAGGGTGATCACCAGGTCTTTGCTCGGATAATGCTTGATAGGGTTCGCCACCATGTGCTTGAGCACCAGCATCCAGAGCAGTCAGGCTTTACACCAAAGATGTCAACGATTGACCGTATCTTTGCTCTTCGGGTCCTCACCGAACGCAGCCGAGAGTTTCGGCAGGGGCTGCTTGCAGCTTATGTTGATCTCTGCAAAGCATTTGATTCAGTGAATCAGGATGCCCACTGGAGGATTCTTGATTTTCGTGGGGTGCCACCAAAACTGATCAGTCTGCTGTCTAAACTATACTCTGGTACTGAGAGTGCTGTGAGATGTGGTGGTACCATCTCCAACATTTTCTAGCTGTTACAGGAGTTCGACAGGGGTGTGTACTGGCCCCCACACTTTTCAGCACTTGTATGAACTGGATTCTTGGGAGGATGTTGGAGAGATCATGTTGCGGTGCATCGTTTGGAAATGTCAACATCTCTGACCTTGATTTCACAGATGATGCAGTCATCTTTGCGAAGACTCTGGGTATCCTTTTGGGGGCCCACAAGATGCTGAATGAGGAGTTGGAGCTGCTGGGATTTTGGGTTTCCTTGGTCAAAACTAAGATCGGTGACATCTTGGATGCTGCTATCTCATCTGTAGCTGTTTGTGGTGAGGATGTTGAGGTCACAGAGAGATTCACTTACCTTGGCAGTGATGTTCATGTCTCTGCTGGCTGTGAGCCAAAGGGAAACAGACGTCTGGGTCAGGCCTGGGGAGTCATGGTTTCACTGGATCAAGGGGGGTGGCACTGTAGGAACCTGAGCAGGATGACGAAAATCCGAGTCTCAGGTCCTTGGTGCTTCCAGTCTTACTCTACGGATGTGGGACTTGGACTGACCAGGGATCTGAGATGGAGACTTCATTCCTTTGGTACCAGGTCTCTTCGGAGAATCCTTGGCCATTACTAATCGGACTTTGTGTCCAACAAGCGGTTGCTGAGAGAGACTGGAATGAGATTTGTTTCCTGCATAGTCTATGAGCGTCAGCTGTGGCTGCATGGATAGGTGGCTTGTTTTCCTGACGCTGATCCTGCTCACCAGATTCTCTCAGCGAGGGCGTCTCGTGAATGGAGGAGGCCAATGGGCCGACCACGTGCCTCATGGTTGCAACATGTTGATCGGCATCTCAAGGAAATGGGGATGGGCCAGGCATCTGCCTGAGGGATGGCCAGATGGAGGCCCCTGGAGTACCGGCGGAAAGTGAATGCAGTGACTCGCTGCTCTGGTACATGCTCCCATTCCTGACCTGACCTGACCTGACCTGACCTATTGCATCATATGAGATGGACTGTAATTATGAGAAAAAATAACTAATTATGAGAAAAAATATTTTCTTGACAAATTAAGAGGATAAAGAATCAGTGCAGCAGAAGGGTGTATCCTCTTATGCACGTTAGATGTTTTGTCGAGTGGAAGGTAAGATCGAGGCTTGTTTGAATGAAAATGGTGGCAGATGAGAAGAAGTGAAGGAACATAATAATATCATAAGTACAAAAGGAGGAGGAAAGGCAGAAAGAACTAAAAATAAAACTGAAAGCCTTGCAGCAGGCACGGCAAGGTGTACAATGTTTCCATCAACAATGCTTATGGATGAAAAATTTCCATGTTTCATGTGGACAGTACAAAGATAATGAAACTAAATTAAATGTGTCGGGAAGCAAGTGAGTGACAAGGAATTGTCATGGCATTACATCTGGTCAATGGATCTGATGTTGCTGAGTTTTGTTGTTGGAACAACATTTGATGTGCTATCCTCTCTGGTGAACTTGGAAGAATGGAGGTTGATGGAAGAATGCAAGGTAGCAGTTATGTAGTGGTGGTATGACTTTGCAGCCTGTACCGAGGACATGCAAAGAGAGGCTCAGAAGAGGAATGTGAGGTGACGGCATGATCAAGTGTTGGCAGCAATGGTGGAGGTGATACAGCAGAAAGTGCAAGAGGTGAGGCTGGTGGAAGAGATTAAGGACATACTGGTGTCATTTGTGCAAGGAAAGGGTGGGAGAGGTCAGAGGAAAGGGAGCATGGATTGCTGGCGATGGTTAAAGGATGGAAGGTGGTTGCAGATAATGGCTGGCAGCTTGCATTTCCAGCTGATCCTTACAAAAAGAGTACCATTCACATACCATAGAAATTTGCCATTCATCGAACAGCGATTACCAGAGTAAACCATAAAGAGCAATTCAGATACCATTACCTTTTTCGCTACCATTGAGTGCATGGTTGACTTACTATTTACCTCTGACGTGCATTACCATACAGTACATACCAATGATTGCTATTGGATACCATTTACCACATTTTTATAAGGGTTGGCATGTGAGCCAAGTGCCTGTTTCTCATCTGTCAATTGATGTCTCCGTGATCATGTGTGTGTGCTCCATAACTTATTATTTAATTTTTCAAGAGATTCTTCACCGTTTAGAGATCTGGTCAAAAACCACATACAAGATAGATAGCATGGTATTTTAAAAATGTATTATGCCTGTTATGTCTCATGGATCAGCCATTACGTGGTGGAGGCATGCGCTCCGCCAAATACCCTTCTAGTTCCTTACTTTATTGATGCAACATATAAAGTGAATTAAAATAATCTACATTGGCAAATGTCAGTGTGTGTGTGTGTGTGTGTGTGTGTGTGTGTGTGTGTGTGTGTGTGTGTGTGTGTGTGTGTGTGTGTGTGTGTGTGTGTGTGTGTGTGTGTGTGTGTGTGTGTGTGCCAGTGGGTTAGTGGGTCAGTGTGTGGATGTGTGTTTGGGTGTGAGTTTGTCTTCTCCAAAACTCCAAAACCTTGCTTGAGTGCTTAAGCCACTTGCCAAGTGCAGTAAAGTCAATAGCGGAACCACACTATGTCATTCTGAACGAATTGTTCACTCACTGCGGACGATTTTGCCACGCCACGTCATTCAGAGCGAGTCGGTCGTACTCCATCATCTTGAGCGAGTGATACATGCTCCGTAATCCTGAGCTAGTGGTTCGTGCTACAACATCCTGAGTGAGTGGTTCGTGCTCCGTGATCCTGAGCGAGAGGTTTGTACTCCATCATCCCGAGCGAGTGGTTCATGCTCCATCATCCCGAGCGAGTAGTTCATGCTCCATCATCCTGAGCGAGTAGTTCATGCTCCATCATCCCGAGCAAGTGGTTCGTGCTCCGTGATCCTGAACGAGTGTTTTGTGCTCCATCATCCCGAGCGAGTAGTTCATGCTCCATCATCCCGAGTGAGTAGTTCATGCTCCATCATCCCGAGTGAGTAGTTCATGCTCCATCATCCCGAGCAAGTGGTTTATGCTCCATCCTCCCGAGGGAGTAGTTCATGCTCTATCATCCTGAGCGAGTAGTTCATGCTCCATCATCCCGAGCGAGTAGTTCATGCTCCATCATCCCGAGTGAGTAGTTCATGCTCCATCATCCCGAGCATGTGGTTTATGCTCCATCATCCCGAGGGAGTAGTTCATGCTCTGTGATCCTGAACGAGTGGTTTGTGCTCCATCATCCTGAGCGAGAGATTTGTGCTCCATCATCCCGAGCAAGTAGTTCAGGCTCCATCATCCCAAGTGAGTAGTTCATGCACCATCATACCGAGCAAGTGGTTTATGCTCCATCATCCTGAGTGAATAGTTCATGCTCCATCATCCCGAGCGAGTGGTTTATGCTCCATCATCCCGAGTGAGTAGTTCATGCTCCATCATCCCGAGCAAGTGGTTTATGCTCCACGATCCCGAGGGAGTAGTTTATGCTCCATCATACCGAGCAAGTGGTTTATGCTCCATCATCCTGAGTGAGTAGTTCATGCTCCATCATCCCGAGTGAGTAGTTCATGCTCCATCATCCCGAGCAAGTGGTTTATGCTCCACGATCCCGAGGGAGTAGTTTATGCTCCATCATCCCGAGCGAGTGGTTTATGCTCCATCATCCCGAGCGAGTGGTTTATGATCCATCATCCTGAGTGAGTGGTTTATGCTCCATCATCCCGAGTGAGTGGTTCATGCTCCATCATCCCGAGCGAGTGGTTCATGCTCCATCATCCCGAGCAAGTAGTTCATGCTCCATCATCCCGAGCGAGTGGTTTATGCTCCATCATCCCGAGTGAGTGGTTCATGCTCCGTGATCCTGAACGAGTGTTTTGTACTCCATCATCCGGAGGGAGTAGTTCATGCCCCATCATCCTGAGTGAGTAGTTCATGCTCCATCATCCCGAGCAAGTGGTTTATGCTCCATCATACCGAGGGAGTAGTTCATGCTCTATCATCCCGAGCGAGTAATTCATGCTCCATCATCCTGAGCGAGTAGTTTATGCTCCGTCATCCCGAGCAAGTAGTTCATGCTCCGTGATCCTGAACGAGTGTTTTGTACTCCATCATCCTGAGCGAGAAGTTTGTGCTCCATCATCCCGAGCGAGTAGTTAATGCTCCATCATCCCGAGTGAGTAGTTCATGGTCCATCATCCCGAGCAAGTGGTTTATGCTCCATCATCCCGAGGGAGTAGTTCATGCTCCATCATCCAAAGGGAGTGGTTCATGTTCCATCATCCAAAATGAGTGGGTCATGTTCCATTATCCTGAGTGAATGGTTCGTGATCAGTCATCCTGAGTGAGTGGTTCGTGTTCTGTCATCCTGAGTGAGTGGTTCGTGCTCCGTCATCCTGAGCGAGTGGTTCATGCTCAGTCATCCTGAGCGAGTGGTTCGTGCTCAGTCATCCTGAGCGAGTGGATCGTGCTCAGTCATCCTGAGCGAGTGGTTCGTCTTCCCTATTCCTGCGCGTATGTTTTGTGCTCCATTATCCTGAGAAAGTGGTTCGTGCTCTGTCATCCTGAGTGAGTGGTTCGTGATCCGTCATCCTGAGTGAGTGGTTCGTGCTCCATTATCCTGAGCGCGTGGTTCGTGCTCTGTCATCCTGAGCGAGTGGTTCGTGATCCGTCATCCTGAGTGAGCGGTTCATGTTCCGTTATCCTGAGCGTGTGTTTTGTGCTCCATTATCCTGAGTGAGTGGTTCGTGCTCCGTCATCCTCAGCGAGTGGTTCATGATCCGTCATCCTGAGTGAGTAGTCGTGCTCCATTATCCTGAGCGAGTGGTTCATGCTCTGTCATCCTGAGCGAGTGGTTCGTGATCCGTCATCCTGAGTGAGCGGTTCATGTTCCGTTATCCTGAGCGAGCGGTTATTGTTCCGTTATCCTGAGCGTGTGTTTTGTGCTCCATTATCCTGAGCGAGTGGTTCGTGCTCCGTCATCCTGAGCGAGAGGTTCGTGATCCATCATCCTGAGTGAGTTGTTTGTGCTCCATTATCCTGAGCGAGTGGTTCGTGCTCTGTCATCCTGAGTGAGTGGTTCGTGATCCGTCATCCTGAGTGAGCGGTTCATGTTCCGTTATCCTGAGCGAGCGGTTACTGTTCCGTTATCCTGAGCGTGTGTTTTGTGCTCCATTATCCTGAGCGAGTGGTTCGTGCTCCGTCATCCTCAGCGAGTGGTTCGTGATCCGTCATCCTGAGTGAGTAGTCGTGCTCCATTATCCTGAGCGAGTGGTTCATGCTCTGTCATCCTGAGCGAGTGGTTCGTGATCCGTCATCCTGAGTGAGCGGTTCATGTTCCGTTATCCTGAGCGAGCGGTTATTGTTCCGTTATCCTGAGCGTGTGTTTTGTGCTCCATTATCCTGAGCGAGTGGTTCGTGATCCATCATCCTGAGTGAGTGGTTCGTGCTCCGTCATCCTGAGCGAGTGGTTCGTGCACTGTCATCCTGAGTGAGTTGTTTGTGCTCCGTCATCCTGAGCGAGTTGTTTGTGCTCCGTCATCCTGAGCGAGTGTTTCGTGCTCAATCATCCTGAGGGAGTGGTTCGTGCTCCGTCATCCTGAGCGAGTGGTTCGTGCTCCGTCATCCTGAGTGAGCGGTTCATGTTCCGTTATCCTGAGCGAGCGGTTATTGTTCCGTTATCCTGAGCGTGTGTTTTGTGCTCCGTCATCCTGAGAGAGTGTTTCGTGCTCAATCATCCTGAGCGAGTGGTTCGTGATCCATCATCCTGAGTGAGTGGTTCGTGCTCCGTCATCCTGAGCGAGTGGTTCGTGCACTGTCATCCTGAGTGAGTTGTTTGTGCTCCGTCATCCTGAGCGAGTTGTTTGTGCTCCGTCATCCTGAGCGAGTGTTTCGTGCTCAATCATCCTGAGGGAGTGCTTCGTGCTCCGTCATCCTGAGCGAGTGGTTCGTGCTCCGTTATCCTGAGCAAGTGGTTCATGCTCTCTCATCCTGAGCTAGTGGTTCGTGCTCCGTTATCCTGAGCGAGTGGTTCGTGCTCCGTCATCCTGAGCGAGTGGTTCGTGCACCGTCATCCTGAGCGAGTGGTTCGTGCACTGTCATCCTGAGTGAGTTGTTTGTGCTCCGTCATCCTGAGCGAGTTGTTTGTGCTCAGTCATCCTGAGCGAGTGTTTCGTGCTCAATCATCCTGAGGGAGTGGTTCGTGCTCCGTCATCCTGAGCGAGTGGTTCGTGCTCCGTCATCCTGAGTGAGCGGTTCATGTTCCGTTATCCTGAGTGAGCGGTTATTGTTCCGTTATCCTGAGCGTGTGTTTTGTGCTCCGTCATCCTGAGCGAGTGTTTCGTGCTCAATCATCCTGAGCGAGTGGTTCGTGATCCATCATCCTGAGTGAGTGGTTCGTGCTCCGTCATCCTGAGCGAGTGGTTCGTGCACTGTCATCCTGAGTGAGTTGTTTGTGCTCCGTCATCCTGAGCGAGTTGTTTGTGCTCAGTCATCCTGAGCGAGTGTTTCGTGCTCAATCATCCTGAGGGAGTGGTTCGTGCTCCGTCATCCTGAGCGAGTGGTTCGTGCTCCGTTATCCTGAGCAAGTGGTTCGTGCTCTCTCATCCTGAGGTAGTGGTTCGTGCTCCGTTATCCTGAGCGAGTGGTTCGTGCTCCGTCATCCTGAGCGAGTGGTTCGTGCTCCGTCATCCTGAGCGAGTGGTTCGTGCTCCGTTATCCTGAGCGAGTGGTTCGTGTTCCATCATTCTGAGCGAGTTTTCATGCTCGGTCATTTTCATGCTGAAGGAGTTACCATACTAACGTATTTTCTAAATTTCCGATCCAATTTTTTTTCCACCCGTCACACGCAGCTGTTTGTAAAGATCAATGTTTGTGAACACGCCCCTGAAACGTCTATATCAATGCAACATTGTTTTTCAGTCAAAGCAACGCAAGTTTTTCAGGTTGTGTACAGTAAAATGTGGGTTGTACAACTGTAGTTGATAATCACAGTGATTCCAACCTGCCGATTCCCAAGAAATTGCCAATATCGACCCAGCACTAGTGTGTGTGTGTGTGTGTGTGTGTGTGTGTGTGTGTGTGTGTGTGTGTGTGTGTGTGTGGGAGAGTGTGTGTGTGTGTGTGTGTGTGGGGGTGTGGGTGCGTGTGTGTGTGTGTGTGTGTGTGTGTGTGTGTGTGTGTGTGTGTGTGTGTGTGTGTGTGTGTGTGTGTGTGTGTGTGTGTTTATATTTTTATTTTTCATAAAGTATACCATATTTTCTCTACTAACTCTCCTACTCTCACCCCTCTCTCCCTTTGTCCGATCCTTGCTCTACCCACTCCCGATGGAGTGCAGTACCCTCCTCCCACACCTCCATCTCTCACTCTCCCCTCCTCTCTATCTCTGGACATATCTAGATGGTGGTTAGGTCTGGATGGTGTTCGTCTCCGGATGTGTCCGGGAAGGGCTCGTCTCTAGATGTGTCCAGATGGCATTTATCCCCGGACGCGTCGGGGTGGTGGTTGTCTCCAGACGCGTCCGGCGGTGTTTGTCTCCAGACGCGTCCGAGCGGTGTTAGGTCTCCAGACGCATCTGGGCGGTGTTTGGCTCCAGACGCGTCTGGGTGGTGTTTATGTCCGGATGGGAGTTTGTCTCTGGACGTTTTGGCTCCGGATGTGTCCGGGTGGTATATGTCTTCAGATTTGTCTGGGAAGTGTTTGGCTCTGGACGTGTCCGGACAGGTGTTCATCACTGGACGTGTCCGGACTGGAGTTCATCTTCGGACATGTCTGGAAAGGAGTTCGTCTCTCGACATGTTCAGACAGGAGTTCGTCTCCGGACACGTTCGGACAGGAGTCCGTCTCTCGACGTGTCCGTACAGGAGTTTGTCTCTGGATGTGTCCAGGCGGTGTTTGTCTCTGGGCCATGTTAAAAGTATGACCGGTAGAAAATGGATTTCAGACATTATTTTGTTGCCATCTTCACTGTTATTTTATGCAGAATCATTTTGATGAGACAATATGAATTGTAATTAAAGCTCCCCCACACGTCTGCCTTCCCTTCCTCTCACTGTCTTCCCTTCCCCCTCCCACCTCACTTCCCCTCCCTCCTCGCTCTCTCCCTCTCCCTCCTCTTTTTTCCCACCTCTCAGTATTCCCATCAGTGAAGTGACAGGTGGTATTTGCTGGTAGAAAATAAACATAATATGAAATCTTTCACAATCTTGAGGTGTTATAATTAGGTTTAAATGACTTTACCCTCCCTCATGATAATACAACCGAAACAAAATCTGGCCATAACCCAACCACAAAACAATACAAACACTCACTCATTCATTACCTCTGCCACCAAAGGTGAAGGAGGTTACATTTTCACCCCTTTCTGTCTGTTTGTCTGTCTGTGTACAGGATATCTCAAAAACTTGTGGATGGATCCAGATGAAATTTTGTGGATAGGTTGGGTGTGTGACGAGTAGCGGACAAACTGATTAGATTTTGGTGAAGATCCGGATCCGGATCCGATTATGAGAATTTTTAGTGATTCTTCAGCATTGAGAGATTGGGCGAAACCGATAAATAGCATGATATCAAAAAAAGTTGCAGACAGATTCGGATTAAACTCGGTGGTCAGGTTGGGTGTGTGACAAGGAAGAATTGGCTCAATTTTGGTGATAATCCGGATCCAAATCCGACGACTATAATTTTAAAAGAGATTCTTCACCATTGAGAGATGGGGCTAAAAATGATATGTAGCACGATATCTCAAAAAGTTGTGAACGGATTCAGACAAAACTTGGTGGATGGGTTGGGTGTGTCGCAAGGACAAATTGATTCGATTTTAGTGAAGATCCAAATCCGGATCCGGATACGAGAATTATTTAATTACTAATGTGATTCTTCACCATTGAGATGGGGCCAAAAACGATACAGTACTGTTTAGCATGATATTTCAAAAATGTATTGAGCCCGATATGTTCTCGTGGATCAGGCATTACGTGGTGGAGGTACGCGCTCTACCGAATGCCCTTCTCGTTAATTCATGCATCTTGTTGCACCTCGTTTGTATGAGTGCAACTCTTTTCTTGCCAACTTTCCCCTGTCTTCATCTATCGAACATTTGCAAATGGTCCAAAAGTATATGTCTATGATGGTTACTCGATCAAACATTCAATATCCAACTGGAGTTCTCATGGAACTTTACTAGCTTATAATCCTTCAAAGACTGGATTATTCAACTGACTTTTAACGTACAAAGCATGAAAAAGTTTTGTCCCGACATACATCACCAGCCTTATCTCTTTCCTATTCCTCCCCATTCATTGTGCTCCTCCAACATGAACTTTCTGACCATTCATCCCACACAGTTGAAAACAAAAAGTAAACACATTTTCTTGACTTATGCTCCCCAGGCTTTGGAATTCTTTCCTGGTCGACATTTCCATTTCAGTTTATAAATGTTAATGAAATATTTGCATTTTTCAAACAAGGCTGGTTTTACTCTCTGGACTCCCCTTAAATGCTTTCCTGGACTTTCCTGTGAAGTGCTTTGAAATGTTTCACGACAAAACACCCACAATATAATTATCCATTTAATTAGGGTTTTAGTAGACAGATATCTCGGTTCATGGAGGAACTAAACAACACAAGGCAGTAGATTCACAGACTGACAGAGCATCACAGGGAAACAGGGAGACAATGACAATGCACACAGGTGGATGAGTGGCAGAATGAAAAGGGAGCAAGAGTATGGTGGGGGAGGGGAAGGTAGAGGTTGATGAGAGTCGAGGTGAGCAGATGTGGGTGTGAGCGAAAGCACAAGGTGATGAAGCGCAGCATTTTCGAAGGACTGGAGGGAGGATTGCGAGACAGGATACAGGGAATCAGTTCCACAGACGAGAGATAGTGGGAGGAGGAATGAAGGTGAGCATTCAGTTTCAAATTGGTGGGGGAGTGGGAGGGAGAGGAGGTTAACTAGGTGTGGGATTCTAAAAGAATGCATACAATCTGGGCAGGCTGGAGGAGGATGGAAAGATGAGACGGCTGGACAAGCAAGTCCAGAAGTGAGGTGATAGAAAACAGTCCACAAACCTTGCGGTGGGTCAGAAGCAGATCTTGAGACACCCTCCTGCTGAGATACAGCATTAGCACAGTGTTAAACTCCAGCTGACCAAATTGGAAGCAGCGGCATCATCATCCCAGAGTGGGGATGCTTACACCAAGATACTTCAGAAGAAAGGCCTTTAACACTGTAATGAGCTTTAAACAGCTCAGAATGGAATTAGTTCGGCAGAGGATACTGAGGTGTCAGGATGAATATTCTTACTATTACTACAAAATTTATGTAGATTTTTAAAAATGTAAACCATTATTTACTTGCGCATCCTCAGAGCAATGAGGCCAAAACTAAACTCTCAAAAGTTTGAAATATGAAACACTGCTTAACACATTCAAGTGTATTTAAACAATAGGAAGTAATACACATTATGGGTTAGTACTGCATATAAAACCAGCACCAAGTTGTAAAAGGGACGAATGCAGTTTAGAAAAGCCATTTTCATCACTCAGTGTTTAGAGAATATATTGTCCTCCACTTGGAAATGGGGAATGTGTACATATCAAAATCAAAAACAAGACATTCCACTTTCTAGATTTTTATGTGAGATCACAGACTTCTTTAATTAACCGTATAAAACGTTTTATAGCATCTACTCCAATAAAATCCAATCCCATCGTAAGTATTCTATAAACCTGCCCCACCTGTTATAGATCAGAACTAGAACGGGCACTCGTAGAGAGCATATACCTTCGCCGCCGCGACTGTTTTGCTCTTGGCATGAGTGTGGGGAGGGAACAGAACAGAACAGGGAACATTTTAGTGCTGGTTTCATGTGAATCGGATCAGAATTGACTGCGTTATGACCAAAAAACGCACATGCGCAGGGTCGTGACCCCCCTGACCTTTGACCCCCCTGACCTTTGACCCCCAACCGCTAACAATAGTAATGACATCATTGTATCAGGTCACATATTAATAGATCGGGCATTAAATTCTGAACATTTTGGCATTAGTTTCATGCAAATTGGATAAAAATTGACTTCGCTATGGCAAAAAGACGATTTTGACCTTTTCATGACCTTGACCTTGACCTTTGACCCGATCGCTCCCAAAATCTAATCAAATGTTCCTTGGATAATAACCAATCATCCCACCAAATTTCATGCAATTCGGTTTAATACTTTTTGAGTTATGTGAATAACAAACAAATACACACACATATTCACAAATAAATAAATAAATAAATACACAGCGACCAAAACATAACCTTTCGCAGAATGCGAAGGTAAAAAGGTGCGAACAAGGAAAAGTGATTAAACACATTGGACCCGAAATGAGGAATACATCAAATTGGATATTTGCAAAAGATCTTTCGCATTCGCAAACTATAGTGAAAGCAGATGGGACACTCAGCTTAACGTTACCTTTGAACGGAGGCAGATACTTTGAGTTTTGTTCTCCATAGAGGTCTGTTCGATCAATCTAAAGAACAGCCAAAACCGTACTCGAATATGCAACTTTACCAGTCTTATCAACATCCTGTGCTTTTCGTATGGTATCTTTCATACCAGAGGCTTTATAGAAAAACTAGTAGAGCCAAGCCGTCGCTTCACTGATGGACCAATTAGCTGTCCTGTTTGCTAAAAATTTTGAGTGAGAAGGAGAAGGAGAAGGAAGACAAATTTACTCATGCATAGAGTGATTTAATGCCTCACACAAAGTTGTATTTGAACCCCGAATTTGGAGTTTGTAACTTAAAAGATGTGGAGAGAGAGAGAGAGAGAGAGAGAGAGAGAGAGAGAGAGAGAGAGAGAGAGAGAGAGAGAGAGAGAGAGAGAGAGAGAGAGAGAGAGAGAGAGAGAGAGAAACAGCAAGAGAGACAGCAAGAGAGACAGCGAGAGACAGAGACAGAGACAGAGACACAGACAGAGACAGAGACAGAGACAGAGACAGAGACAGAGACAGAGACAGAGACAGAGACAGAGACAGAGAGAGAGAGAGAGAGAGAGAGAGAGAGAGAGAGAGAGAGAGAGAGAGAGAGAGAGAGAGAGACAGACAGCGAGACAGCGAGAGAGAGACAGCGAGACAGAGAGAGAGACAGAATAGCATATATATTATTTTATTTACATATATTTACATTTATATATATATATTTATATATATATATATATATATATATATATATATATATATATATATATTTGAAAGTGTGTCTGTCTGTGTGTCTGTGTTTGTCTGTGACCTATGCACGCGAAAAGTACTGCACTGTTCCTCACTAAACTTCACATGTTGACAGAACATGTACCCGGGAGTGTCCCAATGTAAAATAATTGTACTTCCGACTTGCGGTTTCCGAATTATGACGTCATCACCTGATTGCGTAACGTTAATTTTTCAAGTTCAGCCGATTGACATGGGGCCAACGGAATTTGCTAGAGAATGAGAATTAATTGAGTCGCAAATGATGACATGAAACCAGCCTCACATTGTTGAGGAATTATGGCTTTTTTATCTGATGCGGAAATAAATCGTAACATTTTTGAACTCGAGTCTTCTGCATATAAAACATGGCGGGGAAAATATAATATTATGGTGGTGATGAAAAAAAATAATAATGGTGGCAGCCTCTACAATTTTACAATTAACTGTGACATATACTCCTTCAGACCCGCCGTCATCCACGGGATTCGTGTGCGGAGCACGGGTATCCCTGCTAGTATATATAAATATATGTAACGAATTTTCAATAAATGTTGTCATCGTTGCAGGAATATGATCAACAGGTGTGTATGAATAAGACAAAACTGAAACTTTCTTGGCACTTTCAAAACGTTGTTGTTTTAATGAAGAGTTAAGAATTTGAATCATTCCTGACAGGTTGGTACAGATTGAGTGCACTTAACTCTGAGCTATCAAGTGTGGTATGATTCGTATCCAGACAAGGGCACTCCATAGGTCGGGCATTGCCTCATAAAGTGTGCCTTTCCTCAAATAGACATTAAGCTGGGTGTCCTACGTGCCAACATTAGTTGGTGGATGTTAATGATCATAAGGTGTCCTTCACAAAGAGTATGTGAGCTATTGCCAGAACCTTGAAGTTAGGCCAAAAAAAAAAAATGTTGCATTGGCGTAACCCGCCCGACCCTAAAAATTCCGCCGACCCTACGGTTTTTTTTTGTTTTTTTGCTATCGAAAAATTTTGCCGACCCTATTTTATTGCTATTTTTGTTGTTTTGCTATCGTTTTCAAGTATCTTGTTGATTGCGATCGCGATCGCAAAAACCCGGAAGTGTTTCGGACAGAACGCGCCGACAAAAAGGGTGGTACTCGAGCCGGGGGAGATTTTGGGAGGGATTTATTAGGAAAAAAAATAAATAAATAAAAAAAAGATCCCGACCGACCTACCCTATTTTTCAGTGACCCGTTACGCCAATGCAACATTTTTTTTTTTTGGCCTTATTTCATTTCCCCGCCACCTTCGGTCGAACATCATGCCTGGCCAGCCAGTTTGTGAAAGGCTTGGGCCAAAAACATTTACTGGCCGACTACGCAAGGTGGTGGAACTAATTGGGGCCATTAAAGTAGATGTAGTAGAAGTAGTAGTCGTATCAGCAGCAGAAGCAGCAGTAAAGAATTGTAATACTTCCTGTAACTTTTACAAACACCAAACAAGCCATTCCACCTGGACAGAGCAGGGAGCTTTCTTGGTACTTGGAAACATGAACCATATTGGTATTGTGGATCTAATAATGACAACTGTCCATCTTCATTTCATATTCAGAGGTTTAATCATCCCGGCAATTTTGAGAAATATCAAATGAGAGCTGAATGTGTGCATTACAATTAAATCCCTGCAGAAGAAGCTATGATCAAATAGATTTATTCAAAGGCTTATCAACAATGAGAAAACATATTTGATGCGTCATTCATGCCATCAACAGTATCCTAATGTGTATTTACTTGTGGACAGGAAAAAAAAATCCCACGATCTAACTTTCATGAGAATATGCCTTTGTGCCGGCACCATGGACAGATCTTGGATTTCACTCGAGATGAGCAAAGAATTGATCGGCATCCTAAATTAATCTCCTTGTGGTCTATCGCCAGGCCTTGAGATTTATGTGGCAATCCTCAAGCAGGAGATTTGGCACGCTCATTTCTACATTGATATACAACGAACAATTAACGAAACTGCATATAAAAGTGAGCGAGCAAATTTATCGTGCATTTAACTTTTTTTTTTTTAGAACACAAACTGCACTTTTGTGTGGTTTTGTTTTTTTTTACGAGCTTTTTCATAATTGTTCACAAGCACACGCAATGTTTGTTGGCTAACATAAAATTTACATGACCAGACATGACAGATGGCATTTGTCACATAATTCAGCACCTCCAGCAGTTCTCATACTGCTCGTTGCAAAGAAAGTCATCAGTCGCGGAAGCTTATCGTTATATTTGTCAATAGTATGCAACTCAAGGACCAAATTTACAACCACGTCTTCAGCAAGGACACAATTCAAAGCTGGATACCGCAGGAAAGCATAACATACCGGCAGTTATAACGCTTGGTCGGTTGGTGATTGGGCAGATGTTCCACACGTGCTGAGATCGGTGCACAAGTCCACTGTGTCATCGTCTGAAGATCCTTATCAACCCGATTGACATTCCTCTGAAAGACCTTTTTCCAATTCTCACGATCAAGACACCTACTGCTCAATTTTTGCCATTTCTTGCAGGTAAGACTATTACTCCATAAATCCATCTCGTTCTCAGATGCCCTTGAGATCTTTTTGGCCTTCCACCCTTATGTGCATCACTATATTTTTTGAGATTAATACCATTTATTTTAACTTTTGCCACAAAATATTCCAGATTTCTGTGGTTGATGATGTTTAACAAATTGACTTCCATACCACACTTAAAATGTTACATAGAATGAAGAATTAATTAGTCTGGTGTAGGCTAGTGTCAGTCTGCATTGACACACAAATAGAACAATGGATTAAGTCACGACAATGTTGATTGATGTATGCTAACCGCCGTGGGAAGCTGACACTTTGGGTATTATCTCTTTGTCGGATATGCGGCAGACACTTCCAGCATCACATTTCAAATGTGTTGATCCTTTTCTTGTCTGCCTGATTATGACATGACAAAGACACACATCCAGACGATGCAATGATACGAGACGAAGCATGTCAGTCAGCAGATCTACATCTGTTTTGACATTCCAAAATCGTTCAAATGGTCCTGAGAAACATAACACAGCTGATCTTGCAACACCCTGGCTTTCCCCTTATCTATTTGCTGCTGCCACACATGTTCATTATCAAGGATCCCAAAAAGTCGAATTCACCTCCTATTAATTCATGGTCAAAATTTGCTGTGATCTCTTGGCTCTTGCTCAACACCCACGACAATGATCTTTGGTTTGTCAATGTTGAGAAAGAGTCTGACTCGTTCACTCATAATTACGACTTGAAAAGAGGTTTTGAAGCACTTTATGGGCTGTTCCTCGCAATGTTGTGTTGTCTGCAAAAACAAAGGTTATGGATCATTATTCCACCAACGTGTATGCCTCTTTCAAACCCTTCAAGTGTTGTTTCGATGACAGTTTCAGCATAAACAATGAACGCAGCCGAGGGGAGATGATGCATCCCTGCCAATGCCAATGCCAAAGCATTCGCCGATACTGTTCTCAGTATGGACCGTCAATTTCTGGTAGTATCGTGATCATATCAGATCGGTCACATGTGCTGCAAATCCCATTTTCTCCATAACCGACCAGTTTGTCATGTTGTCCACAACCATTTACCTACGCATAATCAAAGAAGCACAAATGCAACCCTGACACACTTCACTTTATTTTCCAGTAATACAACTCAAATCAACAATTTTGTCTCTTGTTCCTGTCCTGCCGGTACCTCTTTGCTTAGATGTTCCTTCCTCCTCAATATTATGTACCATAGAATATTACTTACATGTGATATCAGAGATAGGATTGTGTAGTTTATGAGCTCTCTCTCTCTTTGGTAGTTTAATGAAATGACTGTTCTCATCCAGTTACTCCGCCAATCTTTGCTCTTCCAGATCTTGTGTCAGAGCCCGTGCAGTATCTTCACACTTTCTTCCCTGGTTGCCTTCATAAGTTTAGCTGACAGTTCCTCCCTTCCCGGGACTTTTGTTTTGATACCATTTTCCACTTCTGACAACAGCATATCTGGCCAATATTCTTACTCTCTCAATTGATATTTTAATTTCTTTATTTTCTCTTGTAGTTTCTCATAGGATTACTTTTGTCAGTTATCGGTGTCCTTCACCTCCAACTTGATGTCCTTCACTTCCTTTCCATTAAACCTCACTCTTGATTATGTTTATTGTTGGTTTAACTATTTTTGTCAAACTCTTAATGGCTTCGAAGAGGTCTTTCAGCTCGTCGTTTAAGCTTACTGCTTCGATACTGCTTTGCACTTTTCTCAATAAACTCCTGTTTATCTTTTCGAATCATATTTGAGATTTTATTGCTTACATCTTTAAATATTTTATTTGTTAATTAAAGTGAACATCTGCTACTCTTAACTTCATCCTCTCTATTGCTTCTCATGTTTTGGTGGAAGGCCATTCTGCAGATCTTTTGATTCTGTGCTTCAGGAATTACACAATCAGCAGTTTCTGGAATTGCTGATTTTACATTGTCTGTAGTTTCTTCAGTGTTTGTTCTTTGTTCAATTTAAGGAGTGCTTAAAATCGTTTTCTGACTTTCAATGTATGCTGGTCTTTGACATTTTGAACAGCATAACTTAAAGGTTTTCTCTTACATTCCGAGTGATCTTAGCTTAACTTTGATGATCATCTTAAGAAACAAATGATCAGGACCACATTTGAGTTCTTCTACATATTTTTGTGAGTTGAACATTTGTTTTTTAATCCCTTTTGAATCAAGATGTCATTTCTCTATGCCTGGTGTTGGCTTAATGGTTATGGTGGTGGGCTTGTGATCTTAGGGTCCTGGGTTCAAATCTTGCTTGGCTGTTGAATTAATACCAGGTGGGGTTGACTCTGCCTGTCATCCTTCTGAGGTCGGCAAAATGAATACTAGCTTGCTGGTATCCTGTGTTGGGGTGGTGACCCGTCCAGGATTGTGCCCAATTGCCACGGAGACTGCTTAGGCAGCACCAACGCTCTGCACAGAGTATGGTCCCAATGGATAGGGATGTAGCTTCTCTGATATTTTGTTTTTGTACAGCTAGCTGGTGAAGCCCATGTATGTAACCTCTGTGGATGTTGTTTGAAAAGTACATCGGTTATCACCAGATTGTTATATTTACAGAGGTCGATGAGCTATTCACATGTTTCGTTCTCACACCAAGTCCTTGTGGGTCCGTCACCCCATTGACTATGTTCTAAATGTATACTTTTTGCCATTTAGTCACCTATAACTATTAAGATATATATTTTGGTGTTTAATCAATAAATCGTAGCTCTTAGTCAACCATGAATATTCCTAAATTCCATACTTCAACACAACAGTGAGAAACCACAACACATTAAGTGGTCTATAAGTTTCTAGAGTCCAACTTGGTGTGTATGGTGTTATGTCAGGGACACTGGACCCATATCTCAGAGACTACACATTCAAACATGACCAAAGACAGCAGCAGTAATAATAATTTGGTCTCAATGCATCGGGAGACTGCACTAGTTTGAGAAGAAATTTCATGTTGCTATCGGGAATATTGACCGAAAACCCAGAAATATAAAATACTTACATTATCTTTGTGCTACAGATTCATTCGCCAGTTCATGGTTCTCAGTAAGAAATAGTTGCCGTTACTGAAGAACTGTGACTTTGTAAACATATGAACAATACGTACATCAAAACATCCGGCCTTGCAGGGTTTACTGCTCGGATAGTTTAAATTTATCTTCCTTATTGACTCTTTTCTCCCCTCTACTCGTTTTTAAATGTTGATTTTGTATTTAGACAAACATTTCCTCCTTCAAATTCTGCATTTCAACTTTTAACAAGAGCGCAAGTGAGCCCAATATACGCCCGGGAAAGTCTCTGTGACACACACACGCGCGCACGCACACGCACGCACGCACACACCGACACAACTATATATTCAAACACGTCAATTTATGAAGAACAAGAAGGTATATACAAAATTGTGCTACTACATGGAAAACAGCATCCTGGTTGCCATGGCAACCACTTTAGATGACGAACGTATGTCGCGACACACCGTCTCCACAGTCTGTACCTATGTACCAAATATGAAACATGAAAGTTGAAAACTTTGGGAGTTAGAGTGTGGACAGGAACGGATGGACGGACGACCGGTATCACATAATACGCCCCAATATATATATATATATATATATATATATATATATATATATATATATATATATATATATATATATATATATATATATATATATATATATATATATATATATATATATATATATATATATATATATATATATATATATATATCGGGCGTATAAAAAGGAAGATTTTTTCCTGCCCATTTGTCCATCGTGATCTGCCACCGCGATTGTGTTTCATCATAATTTGATTGTTTGTCAATTTATTCTCAATGTGCGTATTCTTTGTCAAGAACAATTTCTTACTGTGATAAAAAAAAAATAAAACATTCCACTCGCATTTGGTAAAATCTACTTCCCTCCTCATATGATCGTTAAAATTCGGAAAAACAAAACTGTGGCCAAGCAAATCTATCAAGCAGTAAGTCTATTACTCACAGTGTGCTTCCAAGGACATATTTGGTTTTACCTTGCTGGCCAAAGGAACTTCTCTGAGATGGGGGCTGGAAGCCACTTGGGCTGACACCATGTGACCATTGAGGTGACATCCTCCCAGGAGGATCCTGGTAAATAGAAATAGGGAGAAGAGGGTGGGTGATTGGGAATGTAAGTACTTTTAAAACTGCATTCTCCATGACATACTCCATATGAGATTTTCAGCAAACCTTCTATCCCATGAAGTTTCATGTGTTTGCAAATTATTATGCCTTTCAGTAACTGCTTATTCACTGATGTCTGAATTGCCACTGCAAATACGAGAAGCAGTAAATCCTTTAGAGAACTTGACTTCATGTTCAAAAGTATAACATTTATAAATACCATTTGCTATCCATCAATATGAATGCACATATAATACACACAAGTGCAACTTATTCTACCAATCAATTGCCAGTTGAATCACAAATAAAATGGGCAATGTCAGGCCACACCACGATAAGTATATTATTTTTCGAGTTTTTAAGGCTCGTGGAAGAGCTAACAGTAGCACAAAAATCACACAGACACATACATGCACACATACAACAGGGACACCAGACAACACAGGTCTTAATTTCAGACAAACACAGCTGGACACTGGGGGAAGCAACTTTCTGGAACAGATTGGGTGCTGGTGGCACCATCTAGTGGTGGTGCTTTCCTTTGAATAGCAGCAGGGCACTTTTAGGGAGAAATCTCTCCACCCTACTTCGTCCCCCAACCCCATTTGGGATTCCAACCCATGGGGGTTTATCCACACCACATCCTCTAATTGATGAATATCAAGTGAGGAAGTAACATGTAATATTTCCAAAGTCTTTGGTATGATTTGACTGGGATCAGAATCAAACAGTCAACCTTGCAGATGTAAAGCAGACGTTTAACCACACAATGTTTGGTCATTTAGAAAATACTAGCAAAAGTACCCGTCCCCAGTGACGGGAAAAGCTCGCCATGGTGGTGGTGAGAATAACCACAGAAGATGACAGTCAGGTAGTTGTCTGGAGAAATTCATTCCATCCTGTAGCACTCAACTTCACCAAAGGTGGTGCTATTCAAACCAACTGCAACATGAGGAAGTACACTCTCATCATTTTTTCCTGGGGGGTATAATTTTAAGGCTGAAAGAGCTGCTAACCCTGCTTAGACCTGGCCGGTACAACCTTTTACCGAAGAGATAAGTTTGGTCCAAATCCATCCAAAGGTGTAGGAGTGTATATGTAACACACAGACAGACACAGATCCATCATCCATCCATCGGTACCATACTCTGTGCAGAGCGTTGGTGCTGCCTAAGCAATCTCCTTGGCTATTGGGCACAATCCTGGACAGATTGCCACTCCGACAAAGGATACCAGCAAGCTGGCACTCATTTTGCCGACCTCGGCAAGATGACAGACAGAGTCAACCCCACCTGGTATTAATTCATCAGCCGAGCAGGATTTGAACTCAGGATCCTCAGATCCCAAGCCCACCACCCTAACCATTAAGCCAAAACCAGACATAACAGACACAGATCGATGTCTTTATAGTTATAGATGAACATAACGAGTGACTTTTCATAATTTACAAGAAGCGAATACTTCGATATCGCGCGGCTGGGGGCAGTAAAAGGTTAAGAATGATGAAACAATTTTGCAGTTACAAAATTTAAATGTAGACACGGTGAATTAGCATGCATGATGGGAAGAGTTGTGACGTTGGACAATTTTATATTTACAGCCTTCAGATCAAAGGGACGTACACGGCCATAAGTGTGACAGAAGACGTGACAGAAGACACAGGACAGAATAGCCAATTATATAACAGCGCGATGTCACCGCGCTGTAATAATGCCAGAAGGCTGAGATGTACTGTTTGCTTCTGAGACAAAAGAGAGTTATTAAAATTAAAATAGAATACCCAACTATAGCTGAGCATATCCAATTCAACAAAAACGGCACAACAGCAAGTGCAGGTAGTATATGAAGAACTGAAGTGTCGAGGTTATAACGGAGGGAAGCAGTCGTGGAGTGACCAAATTCAGCCAATTTTTTTCAAAAGGATTCTCAAGGCACTAATATAGTGATGGGCAGGTGAGACGAGTGAACAGAATTTTGACCAAGATAATCAACAAACAAATAATTGATGGTAATTGCAGAAACACGTGGATTTGTGGAGACCAAATGAATGGAAATGAGAGTTAGGCAAAGAATACCGTCATTTACGTTGAGATGAGGAGGAATATGATGATGGGTAGCAAAGAGGGTTTCCAGGCTTCTTAGATATAATGAAGGATGGGAAGAGGTGTCAGAGAAATGAAGATTGAAGGGGTGATTTTGTTGGTATGGCTTCTGAAGAAATTCCAAAATGATGTATTGAGGCTGGTACTTGATGAAATGAAGATGTCAAGCAATTCTAAGCACAGAAATGTTGTTGTTTTTAACTTCAATTTTACAGCATTCAATTTGATGGGTGATTTTGGGCAGCAATGCCATTTAATGGAAAGCATTTTCGTGCCTATTCCCCATTGTTCTGAGAACATTAATAGTCAACCATAAAGTACAAATTGGTACCATACATAGACCAGACAAGACTGGGCAGGCACAATACACCCGACCCGAAGGTCATTAATATAGACAGTTACTTACAATCCGATCATGACATGGTAAGTTTTATATTTATTGCATGACTGGTGAATTAACTACACTTATTCTGGATGTCAAGTGAAAGAAAATGCAGCAGAGGCGAGGTTTGAGGGTTTGCCAGATATCGAAAGATTCCATTATATTTTATAAACAAAGTGTGGGAAAGAACAGAGAGAATGCAGAGAGATAAAATAAGGATATCATTCAACAGAAAAATACCAGCCAGAACTAATTTTAAATAGTAATTCCATTGTTATGAAAGTGACGAAAGACTCGATGGCATTGTGGGTAAAACATATGCTCTGAAATGCTCTGAAATGGGTGGGTTGGCAGTTTGATTCAAAATTTGCAGAGTTAAACAAAGGCTGAGAAAAGGTATACGTGTTGCTTCCTTGCTTGCACAGCATTTAAAGAAGCATCTGGAGAAACTCAGTGGGTTGGCATCCCATGTGGTGAGAGTGGGCAAATTTCTCTAAAATTGTCCAATTGACTGCAGAGAGAAAGAGTGATGTCACAAGATGATGCTACCAGCACCCAGAGTGCCATGGGAAGTTACATCGCTTCCTGCAAGGTCACAGGTTGTGTTTATCTGAAGACATGTCCGGTTATGTGTGTGTGTGTCTGTGTGTGTCTGTGTGTGTCTGTGTGTGTCTGTGTGTGTCTGTGTGTGTCTGTGTGTGTGTGTGTGTGTGTCTGTGTGTGTGTGTGTGTGTGTCTGTGTGTGTGTGTGTGTTTGTGTGTGTGTGTGTCTGTGTGTGTGTGTCTGTGTGTGTGTGTCTGTGTGTGTGTGTGTCTGTGTGTGTGTGTCTGTGTGTGTGTGTGTGTGTGTGTCTGTGTGTGTGTCTCTGTGTCTGTGTGTGTGTGTGTGTGTGTGTGTGTGTGTGTGTGTGTGTGTGTGTGTGTGTGTGTGTGTGTGTGTGTCTGTGTGTGTGTGTGTGTGTGTGTGTGTGTGTGTGTGTGTGTGTGTGTGTGTGTCTGTGTCTGTGTGTCTGTGTGTGTGTGTGTCTGTGTCTGTGTGTCTGTGTGTGTGTGTGTCTGTGTGTGTCTGTATGTGTGTATATATGTGTGTGTGTCTGTGTGTGTGTGTGTCTGTGTGTGTGTCTGTGTGTGTCAGTGTCTGTGTGTGTGTCTGTGTCTGTGTGTGTGTGTGTCTGTGTGTGTGTGTGTCTGTGTGTGTGTCTGTGTCTGTGTGTGTGTGTGTCTGTGTCTGTGTGTGTGAGTAGGGAAAGAATACTGGTTCTGGCTCACTTTTCCCCATGTAAATGAATGGGGGATTTTCAGCCATGAAATTTTTCTTTTTTTTCCCCTGAAAAAATAAATCCCCTTTTTAGCCCAAGGTATATTTATTTGTCTCCCCTTTTAACCTGGAGCCTGGTGTTGGCTTAGTGGTTAGGGTGGTGGCTTGGGATCCCAGGGTCCTGAGTTCAAATCCCGTTGGCTGCTGAATTAACACCAGGGGGTTGACTCAGCCTGCCATCCTTCCGAGGTCGGCGAAATGAGTGCCAGTGTACTAGTCCCGGTGTATGCCCCGGTTAGAATAGGTGTACCATATCCCTGTGTGTCGTAAGAGGCGACCAGGGTTGGTGTCAGGAAGGGCATCCGGCCATAAAACATTGCCTCAAGAAAAAGCCAAACCCCTGCACAGCAGGGAAAAATGGCTGTAAAAACGGTCATTTTTTTATTTCCCCTTTTAACCTAGGGGCTCTCTATTCAAATAGCCCATACAACAAGATAAAGATTTGTTAAAGGTGATTCTAAAGAAATATCTGAAACGTCTAAGCCTCGGGGCACTCTTTATCAAATAACCAATGCATATTGTTTAGCTCACTCATTGAACCTATAAACATTTGTTCATTTTCAAATTCCTTCAATAGTTTAATTTTCTTTGCACAATAATCCCCATCTAAAATATTGAAAAACAAAACATTTGAATCTTTATATTTTTTAAGATACCCCTTTTGTGCCATTACGAAATGATAAACTTCTCTTAATGATCTCATCTGGCCACCGCCCGAGTTGCAAATCATTTTTGTACATAAACCATGCCAGAAAAAAGTTTTGTTTCAAATGTTTTCAGTTCATGCCGTGAAAATGAGGAAGTGTTTTTTTGACACGGCCGTGCTGTGTGAATGAGGAAGTGGTTTTGGACTGTCATGCTGTGAAAAAATAGGAACTATTCTGTGAGACAAGGTCTCGTGTTTATATTTTATCTCAGAACACGAACTGAAAACATTTGAATCAAAACTTTTATGGCGTGGTTTATGTCCAAAAATGATTTGCAACTCGGGCGGTGGCCAGATGAGATCATTAAGAGAAGCTTGTCATTTCCTGTGCTCACACCCAATGATTAAGCAATCTCCTCATCGTTGCTTTATAAGCGGTTCGCCAGACAAAGTTTCTGCCAGACGGGATTTTCATTTTTACAACTGAGGCATGGACGATATTTCTTCCGATGAAGCCAACAGCCCACTACAGAGTTGGTAAGTTTGTGTATGCTTTTCTCTTTGAACGATGAAGCAAATGATTATTAATTAAATCATGATAATTCTGATATATATATATATTTTTTCCCTGACAGGGCATTGGAAGAAATTGAGTTCACATATCACGACGTGGTTCATGAAATTAATACTCTTATTGAAGAGATCAATGATTTTAGAAGAGAATTGAAAGACATTTTCAATGAGTGGCATGAAGTCTTATCACGTCCTCTCATCTCGAAGGAATTAAACCAATGGTGAGACACGTGTGTGTGCCTCTCTCTCTGTCTGTCTTTCTACCTACCTCTCTCTGCTCTTATTGAAGAGGCCAATGATTTATAATGACTGGTCTCTGATCTCGAATGAATTAAACCAATGGTGAGGCACGTGTGTGTGTGTCTATGTGTGTGTGTATGTGTGTGTGTGTGCGTGTGTGTGTGTGTGTTTGTGTGTGTTGCTTTCCCTGTCTGTCTCTTCATCTATACCCTTGACTTATTTTTTTTTTTTTTCAGCACTATCGCACAACATCAGCTGTTGAAGCAATCTTGTACAACACATGATTTTCTGGAGGTAAATATTTCTGAATTATTATTAATATCACTCGTACAACACATGATTTTCTGGAGGTAAATATTTCTGAATTATTATTAATATCACTCTCTCTTTAGAATGTCGCCTTATGTTGGTTGCATCATTAGTTTGGACGTGGTTTTGTCAGTACACTGGAATTCATTTTATTGACCTTGAAAGGATGACAGGCTCCTGGTGTGTTAATTCAGTGGTCAACGAGGCTTATTCATATTACCATGTAATTATCTTTATAGAACCTAATTATTATCCACTTTTTGTTTCAAAACAGAATATGGTGTCTGAGTTTCGAAATCACAAGACATCTGAAGAAGATTGCTGGGAAAGATTGTACATTCTCGCAAATGAATATTTAATATTTTCAATATTAATAAATTATATTTGTTTTGTTTACAATTACTTGATTCTGAATTACAAGAAAAGAATAAAAGAGATGTAAAGGGGGGGTTGGGGGGAGGGGGGTAGGTGCGCTCCCCCAATGACCCATCACCCCCTCATCCCATCCCTCCCCTCCCCATGTGTGTGTGTGGGGAAGGGTGGGGGTGGGATGAGGGAGGTGGTGGGTCAAAGGTGGGGGCGCACAGGGGGATGAGGGGGGTGGGGCTTGTGTGGGCGGGGCTTGTGTGGGCGGGGCTTCGGTGGGGGCTTGTGTGGGTGGGGTGTGTGTGGGAGGGGCTTGTGTGGGCGGGGTGTGTGTGTGGGTGGGGCTTGTGTGGGTGGGGCTTGTGTGGGCGGGGCTTTATGTGGGTGGAGCTTGTGTGGGAGGGGTTTATGTGTGTAGAGTTTTTGTGTGGAGCTTGTGTAGGCAGGGCTTATGTGGGAGCGGTTTATGTCGGCAGGGTTTATATGGGCAGTGGTTTATGTGGGTGGAGCTTGTGTGGGAGGGGTGAATGTGGATGAGGCTTCTGTGGATGAGGTTTGTGTGGATAAATGGATGGGTGGAGAGATGGGGGATGGGTGGATGAGTGGAGCTTGTGTGGATGGGTGGATAATTTTTTAATTAAATAAACATGTTGTGTGTGTGGGGAACTAATTAACTAATCACTAATTATGTGAATATGATGAATATGGGTGGAGCTTGTGTGGGGTTTGTGTGTGTGAAGCTTGTGTGGAGTTTTTGTGTGGAGGTTGTGTGGAGGTTGTGTGGGGTTTGAGTGGGGGGTGTGTGGGCGGGGCTACGGCGGGAGGGGCGTGTGTGGGCGGAGTCAAAAAGGGGCGGAGTCAAAAATTTCAATTTATTGGAGCCTGTGGCGGGGTGTGTGGTGCGGTTTCTGTGGTGTTTGTGTGGGCGGGGCTTGTGTGGGCGGGGGCTTGTGTGGGTGGAGTCAAAAAGGGGCGGAGTCAAAAAATTTCAATTTATCTTTGTCTTTTGTAATTCCTGTGAATAAAATGAACCTAAAATCTCTTCCCCTTCCAAATCATATATCTTATGAGTCCAAGGAACCGTATCTATTACATCAACAATTTTAAAAAGCTCGTTGGTCCATCTTTTCGTATAACCTTTTTCAAAATGAGATTTCCACCTATATATTCTTACGATATCACCAACTTTGAACTTAGGTTTTCTGACATTAATCTCTTTTTCATATTTTAATTTTGTAAATGTTTCTGATGGTTTCATATTTGTTGCCGTGTGAATCGTGTCATTATACTTATCCACAATATCCTGAATAAAAGATGACCATTGTTGTGAACCGAGTTGTGTGAATTTTTTATATAGTCTCTCTTTTAAGGTATGATTAAAACGTTCAACAACAACTGCCTTCCCTTCATTAAAGGTACTGTATAATGTAATACTGTTATTTTTTAGAAAATTCATAAATGTCTTGTTATAAAACTCTCTACCCTCATCAGTCCACAATTTTTTAGGTTTTCTCTTACTTTTATTAAATATCTGTTGAAAAGCTAACATAAGAGTATTACCTGTTTTGTTTTTTAAAGGGACAACCCACACATATCTACTCCTCAAATCAATAACGGTTAAAGCATACTTGTACCCCTTATCATTATTGAGTTCAATCAAATCAGCAGACCAGATATAATCTACTTCCTTGGAATAAACTTTCCTTCTCTGAAACTTTGTGAATATTGGTTTATGTAATTCATCAGCTAATTGCTCTTCAGTCTTAATGGCATCATTAGAGCCTATAAGTTTTTTGAATTTCCAAGTCCAAGTTTCAATTTAGCACTAATCATCTTCTTCACGATGAACCTATCAACTTTTTCTCTCAAGGTTGGATTTTGTATCAGAGACAAATTATACAACATTTCTCTATCGGCTTCATGCTTTTCTTCCAACGTTGTGGTATTCCCATAATCAATATCGTGTCTCATGCACACTTCATCAACTATATTGATTGGTTTACTCCAGGATTTAGGATTGTCTGCCTCATCTAATCTTTTATCCAAGTTTGTGCCTGGACCACAGAAAGAATACCCTGGAAGATGTAATTCCCCTGGTATTCCAGTAGTTGTAAATTTACTTCCTGATAAAAACTTTTGTATATCTCCTCCGAGTTTGTGTTTGGAGATCAATTGATTTTTTTTTTGAACCACACACCGAACATATACCTTTTGTATAACCCTGTTATTTTTACTTTTAATATATGAAATATTTTTTAGTATTAGTTTTCTTTTTACATTTGAGACAATAACTCATTTATTTATGAGAAAAATTCCTGCAGAGTGCAAAAACCTTTTTAGTTTCCAACATGCACATTTGAATCTTAATTTTTAAAACATAAAGAATCCTTAGAAATGCCTTCACTCTCTCCTCCATTTATTTAAGAAAAAAAAAAAATGAAAAACTTGAATTAAAATCCATATCTTGTCGATGCTAATAGTCTTGTCGAAAGTATTGCAAATAGACTTGTCAATTCTTTCTTTTCCTCCTCGGTGGGTTGAGTTATTTTCTGTAATACCCTTAATCTTTTTTAATCTCACTGGTTTCCATATTTTGATATTTATTTTGTCTCGCTTCTTTCCTCCCTCTCCTCCTTCTCTCTCTTCTCTTTTTCCTCCTTCTCTTTCTTCTCCCTCTCCTCCCTCTCCTTCTCTTTCTTCTCCCTCTCCTCCCTCTCTCTCTTCTCTCTCTCCTCCCTCTCTCTCTTCTCTCTTTCCTCCCTCTCTCTCTTCTCCCTCTCCTCCTTCTCTCTCTTCTCTTTTTCCTCCTTCTCTTTCTTCTCCCTCTTCTCCTTTTCCTCCTCTTCCCTCTCTTCTTCAACTCCTTCCTCATCCCTTACTATCCTTGAATCGCTTACACCCCATAGAATATTATACATATATTCATCAGGATTTCTTGTTATTCCTGTATCCAAAATAATTTTTTTTACAACAGGAAACCAATAAAATTTCTTTTGAATTTCTAAAAGAGCCTTACCTTTTCTTAACTTTATAATTTTTTCATTATTTAACATTCTAATTAAATCTAAAGTTGTCGGTTTATCAACATCAGCATAATGCCAATCTTTTATTGAAAATACCTCATTCTTATGTTGTAGAACATATTTATTAAAATACCGAATACCCTTTTCTTGAAGGTATGCTTGGACACAGAAATGATAATTTTCTTGAAGCCTTCTTGCTGTCATTTATGTATTAGAAATATATGTTAGAATAATATTATGGCACGAAACACCTCCCCATCTTCCCATAGTTAAATCATTTTGTATTTCCTTACTTATTATATATAATCCTGTTTTTTCTGTTTTCATGAGATAAACAAGGGCAAAACCATTATTATATTTACCCTTATTAAATTCTTTTATTTGTTGTTTACTAATGGTAGCCCCACAAAACTCATTCTCGATACCAAGTGGATAATATTCTTCCTTACGAGACTGATTTAATTGTTCCAGGTCTTCGAGGTTAATTTTAAATGACCAATTATACCCTAAATCATTCATATCATACCCCCATTGTTCTATTCTCATACAAACGATACGCCCTTCTTTATAAAAATTTATTTTAATTCGAACTGTGAATTCTGTATGACCTGGAGATAATATCAACACTTCTGTATCTTTGGAATACACGGCTGTTTTATTTAAGGATATATATTGTGATAAATCGCTTAATCTCACCAAGTCATTCGCGTCAGTCGGGCTTGGATAATTTTTTAATTTATAAGCATTTTTCATGTTAATATTTTTGGTTATATTATATTTATGTCGTTCAGCCTGTGCCTTTGTGTAATAATTTGATAAATCAATATCCAGTTCTTGAGATACACCAAAGATAGAACCATCTTTACCAACATAAGTCATTTATATTAGATTAAAAATAATATCATAAAATTTTTTATTTTTGTTGAGTTGAAATAACACATATAGGCATAATTGGCCACAACACTTGGAATTTAATTCTTGGACTTGAAATGTTTGATAAACACCATTCTGTAAGAATTTTATGACTTCAACAGGTGGTGGAAGACCAAAACTATCAAAATAATATTTGTCTTGACTATTAAAAATACAAACCCAATGAGAACCGTTCCCATTATTATCTTCTAAGTTCATAATAATATTCTTTGTATGTTTCGGCACATTTGTTAATTCATCTCTCATACAAATAACCACATTATGAATTTTTAATTTCTTACAATATTTGACAAGTTGTAAATTTGATGTTGTATTCTTTCCAAATTCTTTCAACCACTCATCAATGCTCATTTATTTATTAGAAAGATATAATCCATTACCTCTTTTCGTTAATTTTACACCTGCTTGTGCTATAGAAGAAAGCATATCTCCAACTAGCAATCTCGCTTGATCAGGCAGACCTTCAAGTTTTTCAGCAAAATCGACAATTACACCACTTCCACTAATTTGTTTCTCCAACTCTTTGTTATGTCTTTCCAATTCTTTTTGAGCCTGGAGTTGAGCCTTCCTTTCGTTGGCAGTTTTCACCGCTGTTGAAATACCACCCGTCAATGCTCCAACCGCACTTAAACCAGCAAATAAAGGAATTAGAAATGGGAGAAATCCTCCACTCGTCTCTCTTATTGAATATTTTTTCAACATTGGTTTTGTCATTTTAATTTTAAGTGAGCCAGTGTCATTCAAGATTTTAACCTGTTCTCTTGTGAGAAAAACATCAATTCTTACTGCTCCTTTTCTCTGAATTGTATTAACGTTAATCGTACAAGGCTTTTGATTTTGAACACAAGATGATAGTTTATGAAGATTGATTTGATTAACATATACCCCAGTTGGTACTTTGCCACTCATTTATTTAACAAAAAATTATGTGAGACTAATCATCACACCATTATCTGTATTAATCTGCAATTCTGTTTCTTCCAAAAGCAAACAATATGTATCAACTTCTTCACTCTCTCCTCTTTCAATGTATAGGGAAGTATCCACTCGATTAGACTTTATAGTTTCCTTTTGAGCGCTCAGGTCAAACGCATAGATTGTATACAAACTTTTAAATGCTGTCATATCCAAAATAGGTTCTTTATTTCCATTACTTTCACACACCTTTTGGTAAGACTTGTATGCTTCAGCAAAATCATTTTTTTCCCAATTAATTTCCAATCTATCTCGTGGGTAAAATGTTCCATCTAGAGAAACGCGAAGTTGTTTCACCTTAGCATTATCACTCAATGCATTATTCTTATCAGTCGCAGTATCACCATCTGGCTTTTTAAAAATGATCCACAGATATCGTGGCTTTCCTTCCAGAACACCCAAATTCCACGTGTAAGTAGTTTGATTGAGTTTAACGTGTTGACATCTTCTTTTGAGGTATGATACACTGAGTGGTTTCTTTGAGTTAAGTCTTCGATTCAACATCTCTTCTGTTTTAAGATTAGGAGTATATTCACTGATATACCAACTCATTTCCTCAATTACAAATTTATTCTGATCACCAAAAGCACTACCAACACCAAAAAGCAATCGATTTTCATTATCATTCCTTTGTAGTTGAAATCTAATTTTAAGGCCATACAGAACTTTATCATCATGATCACAAAATCCAAATATACCTTTAAGAGGAACTGCCACAGTAAAACTATTTTCTGCTTTTGTATCATCATTATACATTCCTTTCCTTTGAGTATACCCAGGGTCTGTGTTTGTTCCCGTTGACATATCAGGAATAAAACCTTCGACAGACCCCTTTCCCATTCTATCACTGAATGTATAGAGTGTAAATTTTATCATTTCAGATACAGCAGAGACATAATCAACCGCTTCAACTTCTTGTGTTCCAATATACAAACGCACACTATCAAACATTTTCCAGAAGAAATCATTTACAAGTGTAGCGTTTGTGTTATTCCCAGCCTTAGTGAATTTAAATTTACACAACAAGAAACTTTCGGAGAGATTCAAATAGGTTTGTTGATTATTTATTTCAAAACTTTTTGTACCATTCGTATTCCAGTCTGTTCCAGTTATTGCATTTACCTTGAAGTAATCTTCTTTTTTAGTGGAGTTTGAGATAATAATAGTATCATCCAAATCATAGATACTATCAATTGCTTCCATACTTGTATTTATTTCGGAAAAAAAGATGTTAAAACTTTTGAAACCCTGATCCAAGTATTTGAATTATTTTCTGTCGTTCTTGGGGGGACAACTGAGTTTTGCCTTTCTTAATTTCTTTTATTGCTTGTAATTTATGAGATTCCTTCTGGGCATCTTTTATACTCTTTACAGCACCTGCAACATTTCCCACAGCAGAAGCAGTTGAACCAATTAGATCTTTATGTTTAAGAATAGTTGAACCAATACCCATGAGAGTATCAATTATCCCATCTCCTCTAAATTGATGCCCAACACCCCTTTGTCTCTTAGGTTTATAGTATCCTCTACCAAGATACATACCTTCACCCTTGTAGTATGGGGAAAGGAACATCCCATCCCCTGTAATTATTTTATATTTTCCCAACTCGTGTTTCCTCACAATAACCATCGTATTTATTTATTGGAAAACTTCACGTAGGTGAATTCTGATGGATATAACTTCTCCATTAAAAGAAATCACACGATTATCTTGGTCGGTTATCCTAAAATTTACTCTGTGTATGGTTTTTCCTGACACAGGTAGATAAACCAAATTTTTGGGTTCCATATTGAATTTATAACCAATTGGGGTTGAGTATGCGCTGAATGAAAATATTGTATTTGTTTTTTTCCCATCGTTATAAGCACCATCAATCAAATCACAGTGAATTAACACCGAATTTATTCCTGAGGATATTTGAATGACATTATCACTGTAAAACGTCCCATTAGTTTCAATCTTTTTTGAGGAGAAACCCAATAACTCTCTAAATGAATTATCAATTGTGAAATCAACCTTGTAGTTATTTTTAACTTTAATCGTTGATTTTGAAGTATGTTTTTGAATGTTTATAACAATATTTTTTGGTTCATCACCCTGTTCTTTCATAAGACGAGCAATTTCGGAAGATATTTGAGAAATCTCATATGCTCCGGGTGAGACTGTTATCGTTTTGTATCCACTTCCTGGATTATAACTAAACTTGTCATTTTTCTCGGTTATATTAAATAAGGTATTATAAGTTTCCATGGACAATAAAGATGCCTCATTTTCTTTTGTTGTGTCAAGTTGTAGTGGGTATGGGAATGAAGATGTGTGGTCGCTTGTTGTGAAATTGAAACTAAGGATTGTGCTTCTCATCTTATTTAATATGAGATAAAATGTCTTTATATTGATATTTATTAATTATTTTCATGTTCATCAACTGGTCTAAAATGGCTGATGCTTCATTAAAACAATTGTTATTTCCAGCCTTCTTACTGCCGAACAACAATAACAGTCTATTAACTAATTGCGATGGGTCATTTGGAAGAAAACTAACACCTGAACCAAGGATACTTAAAGCCTGAATAATGTGTTTCTCCTTCTCATTCTTCCTACTTTTACCAGAAAGAATAACCTTATAATTTAGAGTGTTCAGCAGATCAATATATACTCTATCATCATTATTTTCCATATCCAATGGTTTATCAATATACTTTGATTCATCCCTCACAGTTGAACCTTGTCTTCCATCTTTTGTGAGAAGAAACATTAATCTTGGAGTTAGTTTAACAGGGGGTTGAGCAGAACCCAAGAACCTTAATTCATCATTAAATATCAATACCTTTTCTTGAACAAGATGAAATATTGCTGATTGTTCTGTTGGAATGAGTCCTGCTTTGGTTTTTGAATCCGCTGAATATTCATTGTTTTGAAGAGCATTCACAATATAATCAGGGGGTCGATTAATCTCTTCCAGTTGTTGAAATAAACCTTCATCATCATATTCTAATTCTCCTAAATGCTCTAATTCTTCCTCCGTCATTTGACTGAAATCTTTTAACATTTGAAGTTTTTTAGGAGTATATTCTACCGTGGGAACTGTGGAAACATCTTTCATTTTTCCTTGGGAAGTTTTTAAAAGTGGTTTAAAAAATTTCTCTTGTTTTCTTTCAAATGCTTCTTCGCCCGTTAGTTTCTGTCTGCGTTTCTTCTTTATGTCTTCCTGCTGTTTTACAACTTTTGAAACCAACTCTTGATGTTCCCTAAATCTTCTTGCTCTTTCTTTCGCATCCATTTATTTATTGAAAAATATCATTTAATATCTCATCTTGTTTCACAACAATATATTTATATTTTTCAGTCGTGTGTTTCATGTAATCCCCAAATTCCTTTTTACTACATAATGTAGAACAATTGTCTCTCCAAAAATTGTTTATATCTATTGAATTTAACTTGAATAAAATAAAAGTATTAGCATTGTTTCTGATGGAACGACGAGGAAGCTGAAAGTACGATTGACTAAGATAAATACAATTACAAGAAGAATGTCTCCCTCTTGTGTAGTAGCTGTCCATTACCGTTTGGTTTCTCTCATTAACACAATCATCAAAGATAACGAGGTTCTTTTTGGATTTATCCAAATCTTGGGGAGACGGTATATCATCCGTATTATCACTCAGAATACAAGTTATCGGTTTTGATTTCTTTTTACATCTCTGTGTATCACAAAATAGTTGTATTATATCTTCAATGTTAAAATCATTTAGGTTTTTTTGAAGTTTAAATAAACCAATTATATCTTCTTTTTGAAGACCAGCATTAAAACCTTGTGAGAGTAGTTGATACTCTGGTTGAAAACTCGACTTTGTGAAAATTATTAAATTATCATAATCTAAAAAGTTGGGAGTGAGGAGCATCTTTAAAAGTAAGCAGGTTTTTCCACATCCACTTGAACCAACTATGAGGCATCTTAATGAATTTGGGAGATTTTTATGGTTGTCAAATTTTATCTTATTTTCCCAAATAGGTAAAAAATCATTCATTTATATATTTGGAAAACAGGTTATTTAATTTATTCTTGGCTTTTTTCGAAATTCTATATTTTATCCTAAGTTCAGGTTTAATTTCAAGATAATCCATTATTTTATTTATGCAATATCTTGTGTTGATATTTCCCTGAAAATCACATCCATGAATAAGATATAACAACAATCCTTTGAACATTTCTCTAATACGTTCAGTTTCTTCCCTTGTAAGGAAAGGTGTGTTCTCACCCTCGTTCTTTACATTCATTTCTCGAATCAATCTTGTAAAGTAATTCATTTTTGGTGTAAATCTAAAAGAATTATTTTCCTTTTTATATTTTTGATTATCATTAATTAGAAGATAATCACAGAATATACATTGTTTATAGGCTTTTGACTCTGTGTTTAATCCCCGTCTTTCACACGCAGGACAATTCTCAAATTTGTCATATGGAGAATCATGGAATTCAAGAGGCTCAAAATCGAGTAAACTATTCATATTTATAAAGTAAAACTTTACTTAAACTGAAATTCATCTTCGATATCATCTTCGATACTTTCAGAATCATCTATACTTTCATAACTATCATTTGAACACAAACTCTCGGTGTCATAACTATCGTTTGAATGCAAACTCTCGGTATCATAATCACTCTCATAATCTTCAAAATCTTCAGTTGAATATTGGCTCATTTAATTAGTAGAAAAAACATTACCATCGATATCGATATACATTTTTTCATTAACAGATTCAACTGCTACATTTTTTATATTAAAGGTAATTTTAAAATGATCCTTAACTACAATTGAACGAAATGTCATTTCACCTGATATATTAACATCCTTTATTTCATCAGGATTTATATCTTTAGGGTTGTTGAAAAAAATACAAATTTCTCCTTGCATATTACAGATGGTCTTATCTTTTCTTTCTAAAGCTTCATCCATAAGGTTTTTATTTTTTGATACCTTTTCTTGTTTCATTGCTTTTTCTAGTTTTGAATATATTGCCAGAAGGAGAGGAGAAACTTTTGTTAGAGATACCTTAATTGATGTTCTTCCAGGTATACTAAAAGCCCTTCCACTGAAGTAAATTGAAGAACTCATCATATCCACCATAATTGTTTTTATCCAATAGTTGTTATATTTATCTTTGTTCAATTTTACATCCTTGACATATTTCTCAGCATCTTTAACAAATGAAGAGATTGATTGAAACTTGTCTTTTGTGTCTTGAAACATTGTATTTATTAAGTGAAAAAGTTGGAGGATAAAATGGTTTTAAGCACAGATTCACCTGTAAAATAAACGAAATTTTCATCAAGAAAATTTTAGTTTAAGCACAGATTCACCTGTAAAATAAACGAAATTTTCATCAAGAAAATTTTAGTTTAAGCACAGATTCACCTGTAAAATAAACTAAATTTTCACCAAGAAAATTTTAGTTTAAGCACAGATTCACCTGTAAAATAAACGAAATTTTCATCAAGAAAATTTTAGTTTAAGCACAGATTCACCTGTAAAATAAACGAAATTTTCATCAAGAAATTTTTAGTTTAAGCAAAGTTTTATTATATAAATATGGTGAATACAACACACTGCGATGTTTGTAATCACGAATATAAACATTATAGAAAACACCTCCGAACCAACAAACACACATTTAATCTATTTCACAAAATATCCCCTCTTGAGTTGGAAAGAAAACATTGTGATACCTGCTCAAAGGATGTTTTGAAGAGTAGTTATAATAGGCATCTTCAATCACAAAAACACAAGAAAAATGAGTTTAAAGTAAAGGGAGACTATTATATTGAAAACACTGATGGGGCATTTAAAGGGCATATAAAAATAAGGATTTTTCAATTTGGAGAACCCGGTCCATCATCAATAATTGAATCAATTGAAATAGTGAAACCTGATGTTGAAAAATTTATTAAAAAACATTAAAAGAAATGAAAACTTTAAAGTTTTATATGGGAGTGAAAATGAATATGAAAAGACAAGATGAAGAACAAACTCCTTATATGAGGACAGATCTTCATTTTATAACATCATTTCAAGATTTTTTGAATAGTGGGGTTTATGAAGAACTATCAAGACAAGAGGAGGATGTTGATAATACAGTGGTAGGAAGTGGATTCAATATTAAAAAATCATCTTTTTAGATGTACACATTCTAAAATCAAACCCTCTTAAAGCTTCTTCTTATATTGAATTACCAAAAGAAATAAAACGAAAGAAGGCAGTTGTTAATATTAAGAATAATGATAATAAATGTTTTCTCTGGTCTGTTCTTGCTCACTTACATCCACCAAAATGTAATTCAGAAAGAGTAAAACAATATATGAAATATGAGAATACCTTGGACATTAAAGATTTTAATTTCCCAATGCCACTAACAGATATTCCTAAATTTGAGAAAAAGAATAATCTTTCTATTAATGTATATGGATTAACGGATACAAACAAAGTTCAAATATTAAAAATTTCAAACAACTTTAAAAATGAAGAAACACACATTGATCTTTTATATTTTAGTGTTGGAAATAATTCACATTACACATACATCAATAATTTATCAAGATTAATCTCTTCTCAGGTATTCAGAACAGCAAACAAAATATATCCTTGTAAGCGATGTCTTAATTCATTTCATACAAAAGAACGATTAGAACAACATTCAAAATATTGTAGTAATCATAAATCAGCTGTAATTACAATGCCTAAACCTGGTGAAAAGATTTCTTTTGAAGATTATAATAAATCTATCATGCACCCATTTGTGATATACGCTGATTTTGAATGTATCCTTAAAAGATAAATACTGCTTCTCCTAATCCAAAAGAACCATATACAAATAAATATCAAAAACATATTCCTTGTGGTTTCTGTTATTATATCAAATCATCTGTTGGAGAAAAGTATAATAAACTTGAACAGTATAGTGGAAAAAATGCTTCACAAGAGTTTGTAAAACGATTAGAAAAGGATTGTATAAGACTAAGTAAATTAATGAAAGAAACAAATGAACCGATGAAATTAACCATAGAAGAAAAATTAGAATTTAGAAAGAACAATATCTGTCATATTTGTGAGGAGGAAATTGAGGAGTCTAAAGTTAGGGATCATTGCCATCTTACTGGTAAATATAGAGGCCCCGCTCATTCCTGTTGTAATCTTAATTATAAATTACCTTCTTTTATTCCAGTCTTTCTTCACAACAGCGCCAACTATGATACACATCTATTTATAAATGAACTTTCAAAAACACCAGGGAATATTTCTGCCATAACAAACACAAGTCAAAAGTATATTTCATTTACAAAAATGATATTCACAAAACCTATAACTCGTATAAGGTTTCTTGATTCTTACAAGTTTATGGGAACACCACTAGCCAACCTCGCATCAAATCTAAGCTCCACGGGCTCTTTTCCAAATCTTAATTCATTCTTTCCAAAAGAGGAAATTCTAACTAAAGAGGAAATTCAGATTAAAGAGAGAATTCAAAGTAAAGAGGAAATTCTAATTAATGAGGAAATGAATGAAGAAATTCTAACTGAAGATGAAATTCTAATTATACAGAAAATTCGAACAAAGAATGAAATTCTAACTAAAGAGGAAATTCTGATTATAGATGAAATTCTGATTAAAGAGGGAATTCTAACTAGAGAGGAAATTGAAACAAGGAATGAAATTCAAAGTAAAGAGAAAATTCTTACAAGTAAGGGAATTTATCCTTATGGTTATATGGATTCATTTATGAGATTTAAAGAAACACAACTTCCTTCAAAAGAAAGTTTCTATAATAACCTTTATGAAGAAGAGATAAGTGATAAGGAATATAAACACGCACAAGAAATTTGGAAAATATTTAAGATAAAGAACCTTGGAGAATATCATGATTTGTATCTAAAAACAGATGTTTTATCGTTAGCTGATGTGTTTGAAGCTTTTAGATCACTCTGCCATAATAAAAATTGTTATGGATTAGATCCTGCCCACTATTTCACAGCTCCTGGTTTAGCTTGGAGTGCAATGTTGAAAATGACAAAACAAGATATAGATTTAGTCAGTGATGTAGATATGCTTTTGATGATTGAGAAGTCTAAGAGAGGTGGAATATCACAAGTATGTTCAAAAAGATATGCTAAAGCAAATAATAAATATCTTCCAAATTATGAGAGTGAAAAAGATAGTAATTATTTGATGTACTTTGATGCTAATAATTTGTATGGATGGGCAATGTCTCAATCTCTGCCTTATGGTAAATTAGAGTGGGTGGAAGAAAAGGATTATGAAAAGGCTTTGATGAATATTGTTATTTCTTCTCAAGAGAAATTGAATGATAAAGAAGAAGGTTATTATTTTGAAGTTGATTTGAAGTACCCGAGTGATCTTCATAATAAGCATAAAGACCTTCCTTTTGCATGTGAGAAAGAAACCCCAAAGAAAGAATGGTTCAGTGATTATCATAAAAGTTTTAATATTAAAGGCAAATCAACAGAAAAGTTATTAACAACATTCTATGATAAAGAGGGATATGTTTTGCATCAAAGGAACTTGAGACAATATTTATCTGCTGGGTTGAGAGTAGCTAAAATTCATAGAGTTTTAAAATTTAAACAAAGTCCTTGGATGAAAAAGTATATTAAATTCAATACAGATATGAGAACAAATACAAAAGTAAAATTTGAAGGGGAATTCTATAAATTGATGAATAATGCTGTCTTTGGAAAGACAATGGAGAATGTTAGAAACAGGCAAAACATTAGATTTGCAACATCTTGGAAAGAAGCTTCTAGATTGATAAATAAACCAAGTTTTGAGAGAGAAGAGGTTTTTCAGAGAACTTTTCTGCTATTCATATGAAAAAGGAAAGTATTGTCATGGATAAACCAATTTATATTGGAACAGCAGTTCTTGATTTATCAAAGATATTGATGTATGATTATTTGTATAATGATTTAAAGAAAGAGTATGGTGAAAATGCTTCATTGTTGTATATGGACACCGATAGTTTTATTCTAGATATAAAAACTGATGATGTTTATAAGGATATGAAGAAAAACATTGGAGTATATGATACAAGTAATTTTAGTAAGAAGAGAGTTATTTTCAAAAAAGAATGAAAAGGTTATTGGCAAGTTTAAGGATGAGTTGGGTGGAAAAGTAATGAGTGAGTTTATTGGATTGAGAGCAAAGGCATATGCTTATAAGTATGGTGATCAGATTGATAAAAGGTTAAAGGGAATAAAGAAATATGTAATAAAGAAATCAATAACTTTTAGAAATTATTATAATTGTTTGATGAATAAGAAAGAAGAATATAGGAAAATGAATACAATAAGAAGTTATAAACATAAGATATATAGTGAAGAAGTAAATAAAAAGGCATTAGGAGCCTTTGATGATAAGAGATTTATTTTAGATAATGGAATAGATTGTGTTCCATATGGATATTGTATGATAGAGTGTATAAAATAGATTGTGTTCCATATGGGTATTGTATGATAGAGTGAATAGAATAGATTGTGTTCCATATGGACACAAGTTTTAACGATGGGAAGATGGGTTAGGGTTTTTAAGGGCTTCCGCGTTTTTCACAATATATAAATGGTCGAACCAAGTATTAGTCAAACTAAAGAGTGGAGAAAATCTCAGTCTTGGTATATAAATGGAAAACATAATGAATGTGAAAAATATCAAATAAGTCTTATTGAAAAAATATCTAAAACAAAGGTAAATAAAACAAATATGCGAATCAATTTAAAAACCAATAAGTTAGAGGATGTAAAGAAAATAATAAATATGTTTGAATGGACTGAAAAATTTGATGGTTATCAATTGAACAATGGAAAAATAATTTACTGCAATATCAAAATGATATGCAACTCAGGAGGTGGTCAGATGAGATCATTAAGAGAAGTTTATCATTTCGTAATGGCACAAAAGGGGTATCTTAAAAAATATAAAGATTCAAATGTTTTGTTTTTCAATATTTTAGATGGGGATTATTGTGCAAAGAAAATTAAACTATTGAAGGAATTTGAGAATGAACAAATGTTTATAGGTTCAATGAGTGAGCTAAACAATATGCATTGGTTATTTGATAAAGAGTGCCCCGAGGCTTAGACGTTTCAGATATTTCTTTCGAATCACCTTTAACAAATCTTTATCTTGTTGTATGGGCTATTTGAATAGAGAGCCCCTAGGTTAAAAGGGGAAATAAAAAAATGACCGTTTTTACAGCCATTTTTCCCTGCTGTGCAGGGGTTTGGCTTTTTCTTGAGGCAATGTTTTATGGCCGGATGCCCTTCCTGACACCAACCCTGGTCGCCTCTTACGACACACAGGGATATGGTACACCTATTCTAACCGGGGCATACACCGGGACCAGTACACTGGCACTCATTTCGCCGACCTCGGAAGGATGGCAGGCTGAGTCAACCCCCTGGTGTTAATTCAGCAGCCAACGGGATTTGAACTCAGGACCCTGGGATCCCAAATCGCCACCCTAACCACTAAGCCAACACCAGGCTCCAGGTTAAAAGGGGAGACAAATAAATATACCTTGGGCTAAAAAGGGGATTTATTTTTTCGGGGAAAAAAAAAAGAAAAATTTCATGGCTGAAAATCCCCCATTCATTTACATGGGGAAAAGTGAGCCAGAACCAGTATTCTTACCCTACTTGTGTGTCTGTGTCTGTGTGTGTGTGTCTGTGTCTGTGTCTGTGTCTGTGTGTGTGTGTCTGTGTGTGTGTGTGTGTCTGTGTGTGTGTGTCTGTGTGTGTGTGTGTGTGTGTCTGTGTCTGTGTGTGTGTGTGTGTGTCTGTGTGTGTGTGTGTCTGTGTCAGTGTGTGTGTGTGTGTCTGTGTGTGTGTGTGTGTGTGTGTGTCTGTGTGTCTGTGTCAGTCTGTGTGTGTGTGTCTGTGTGTGTGTGTGTCTGTGTGTGTGTGTGTCTGTGTCTGTGTGTGTCTGTGTGTGTGTGTGTGTGTCTGTGTGTGTGTGTCTGTGTGTGTGTGTCTGTGTGTGTGTCTGTGTGTGTGTCTGTGTGTGTGTCTGTGTGTGTGTCTGTGTGTGTGTCTGTGTGTGTGTGTCTGTGTGTGTGTCTGTGTGTGTGTCTGTGTGTGTGTCTGTGTGTGTGTCTGTGTGTGTGTCTGTGTGTGTGTGTCTGTGTGTGTGTCTGTGTGTGTGCGTCTGTGTGTGTGCGTCTGTGTGTGTGCGTCTGTGTGTGTCTGTGTGCGTCTGTGTGTGTGTGTGTGTGGCTGTGTGTCTGTGTCTGTGTGTGTGTCTGTGTCTGTGTGTGTGTCTGTGTCTGTGTGTGTGTCTGTGTCTGTGTGTGTGTCTGTGTCTGTGTCTGTGTCTGTGTGTCTGTGTCTGTGTCTGTGTGTGTGTCTGTGTCTGTGTGTGTGTCTGTGTCTGTGTCTGTGTGTGTGTCTGCCCCTGTGTCTGTGTCTGTGTGTGTCTGTGTCTGTGTGTGTCTGTGTCTGTGTGTGTCTGTGTCTGTGTGTGTCTGTGTCTGTGTGTGTCTGTGTCTGTGTCTGTGTGTCTGTGTCTGTGTGTCTGTGTCTGTGTGTCTGTGTCTGTGTCTGTGTCTGTGTCTGTGTGTGTGTCTGTGTGTGTGTGTCAGCTCTGTATCTGTGTGTGTCAGCTGTGTGTGTGTCTGTGTCAGTGTGTGTGCTTGTGTGTGTCAGTGTGTGTCTGTGTGTGTCACTGTGTGTGCTTGTGTGTCAGTGTGTGTGCTTGTGTGTGTCAGTGTGTGTCTGTTTGTGTGTCAGTGTGTGATGTGTGTGTGTCAGTGTGTCATGTTTGTGTGTCAGTGTGTTATGTGTGTGTGTCAGTGTGTCATGTTTGTGTGTCAGTGTGTGATGTGTGTGTGCCAGAGTGTGATGAGTGTGCGACAGTGTGTGATGGGTGAGAGTCAGTGTGTGATGGGTGTGTGGCAGTGTGTGATGTGTGGGTGTCACTGTGTGATGTGCGTGTGTCAGTGTGTGATGTGTGTGTGTCAGTGTGTGATGTGTGTGTGTCAGTGTGTGATGTGTGTGTGTCAGTGTGTGATGTGTGTGTGTCAGTGTGTGATGTGTGTGTGTCAGTGTGTGATGTGTGTGTGTCAGTGTGTGATGTGTGTGTGTCAGTGTGTGATGTGTGTGTGTGTGTGTCAGTGTGTGATGTGTGTGTGTGTCAGTGTGTGATGTGTGTGTGTGTGTGTCAGTGTGTGATGTGTGTGTGTGTCAGTGTGTGGTGTGTGTGTGTGTGTCAGTGTGTGATGTGTGTGTGTGTGTCAGTGTGTGATGTGTGTGTGTGTGTCAGTGTGTGATGTGTGTGTGTGTGTCAGTGTGTGATGTGTGTGTGTGTGTCAGTGTGTGATGTGTGTGTGTGTGTCAGTGTGTGATGTGTGTGTGTGTCAGTGTGTGATGTGTGTGTGTGTGTCAGTGTGTGTTGTGTGTCAGTGTGTGATGTGTGTCAGTGTGTGTCAGTGTGTGTCAGTGTGTGTCAGTGTGTGTCAGTGTGAGTGTGTCAGTGTGTGAGTGTGTGAGTGTGTAAGTGTGTGAGTGTGTGAGTGTGTGAATATGTGAGTGTGTGTGTGTGTGTGTGTGTGAGTGTGTGAGAGTGTGAGTGTGTGAGTGTGTGAGTGTGTGAGAGTGTGAGTGTGTGAGTGTGTCAGTGTGTGAGTGTGTCAGTGTGTCAGTGTGTCAGTGTGTCAGTGTGTCGTGTGTCGTGTGTCGTGTGTCGTGTGTCGTGTGTCGTGTGATGTGTGTGTCAGTGTGTCAGGTGACAGGTGTGATGTGTCAGGTGTGATGTGTCAGGTGTGATGTGTCAGGTGTGATGTGTCAGGTGTGATGCGTGATGCGTGATGCGTGATGCGTGATGCGTGATGCGTGATGCGTGATGCGTGATGGGTGATGCGTGATGCGTGATGCGTGATGCGTGATGCGTGATGCGTGATGCGTGATGCGTGATGCGTGATGCGTATATATATATATATATATATATATATATATACATATATATATATATATATATATATATATATATATATATATATATATATATATATTGTTGTGGTTACCAAATTCGCAAACCACCATTCAGGTCCCTTAGGTGAGATATCTCGGTAAGTACATGTGTAGTTAGGCCCAAACCCGTTGTCTAGTGGGAATACATGTCATTTATGCGTGCTGCGACTCTTCAGGATAGCCGTTTTTCTTTTGCTATCTTTATTTTGGACCAACCGCCATGATTACCACATCAACCACCCACCGCGGCGCCGCTTCACGTCACACCTCGCAACCGTCGCATCGCCACCGTTCTTGCGCCGCTTGTGGGTACCGGTGTTGGACTCGTGCAGGGCGCGCGCCGAACAGCGTGTACAAAACCACGGATTTTCTGCTTCAAAAACGGATCAAAAAACGACACACGCCCACTTTTGTGCCGTCCAATCGGTGAGCGAGGGGCGATTTGGCCCCGCCCCCAGGGCGTTGGAGGGCGATCGATATATGCAAATTTATGGATCAAAAAGCATTCACGCCCACTTTTTCTCGGGCCAATGGGGAGCGAGGTGAAAGGTCGAAGGGAGGGGGTCAAAGATGAGAGAGCGAAGCCACGGGGCTTATATAAGCGACCGTGTTCGTCAGTCAAGTGAACAGAGAGTTAAGACTTCGCGGGCGGTGGAGTTGGGAAGAAGGAGCAAAAAGGAGCTGGTCGCCGTCGTGTGCGTTGGAGTCGGAGCGGAGGGGACGGAGCTGTGGAGAGGCGGCGAGGGCAGACGAGGGGGTGCTCGCGTCGTGCAGGGAGCTGCACCCCAGGGAGGCCGACAGCGCGACCTGGCCGAGGTGGAGACGCTCGTCGCGGGACTCGAGGCAGAATAGGAATCCTCTATACCCCGAGCATCAGCAACCCCCTCCTGTTTCCCCCCGCGCTGAGATAGTGCGACCAAGGGGGCCCCTTTCCCACCCCCTACCAGACACTGTCCGCGAGGCCCGCGGAGTTGAGGCACCATCGCCGCTCCGCGTCTCATCACCAGACGGGTAGGCCCGACCCGGTCTCGGCCTCAGGCCCGCCTCATCTTTGAGGGTGTTCTTTTTCTTGGTTTTGGGTTTGTGTTGTCGGCGCCGTCTGTGAAGTAAAATTGGATAAGTGTTGCCGTGTGCTCGCGTAATCGGTATTAGATCTGCATTGTCGCATTTGCTTTTTGTGTAAATTGCATTGTGTTTTTCTTTTCTATGTGCTTTTGGTGGAATTGAATATGTGTGCTTTCCGTTCATCGCGAATAAATGTGCTTTGTGTTGAACTGTTTCCCGCTTCGCTTCGTCATTTATTTCATTGAATCCTCATCTTGCTTCACGTAAAGGGTTGGTAGTGGGCTGAATACGCCCGATAATTAATCGAACCGTCGAGGTCGACGAATAACACCGCTCGGTTATCCCGATAGTACGGAACGGGTCGCTTAAGTGGCCCGTGTCCGAAGTCGACCTGCGGCGAGGTGCGATCGCCCGGTCTACCCTCCGCGTGGGTACTTAGGTAGGTCGAATTTGGCGAGCAACCCTATCCCACGCGGGGGCTGATTGGCTCGATCGCGGTGAGACCGAAAGGTCCACCCGTGACTGGTTCCCGGCGTTAGTCCGAGAGGGTCACGACTCGATTGTCCGTCCGGTGGGCGACGTGCCGCGATTCGAGTTACGTGGCCGTCAGCACGCCGGCGGGCGCGAATCCGTAACAATATATACGTTCAACCCCCTGAGTCAATACTTTGTAGAAACACCTTTGGCATCGATTACAGCTTTGAGTCTTCATTAGATGTCTGCATCAGCTTTGCACATCTGGATTTGGGGATTTTCTCCCATTCTTCCTTGCAGATTTGCTCAAGCTCTGTCAAGTTGGATGGGGGAGCATTGGTGAACAGCAATCTTCAAATCTTTCCACAGATTCTCAATGGGAGTCAAGTCTGGGCTTTGTCTGGGCCACTCGAGGATTTTCATGTTATTGTTCTGAAGCCATAACAGTGTTGCTTTAGCTGTATACTTGGGGTCATTGTCCTGTTGGAATGGAAATCTTCTCCACAGTCAAAGATTTTTTGCACTCTGAAGCAGGTTCTCCCCTCAAGGATTTGCCTGTATTTGACTCCATTCATTGTTACCTCTGTCCTGACAAGTCTCCCAGTTCCTGCCACTGAAAAGCATCCCCATAGCATGATGCTGCCTCTACCATGCTTCATGGTAGGGATGGTGTTATATGGGTCATGAGCTGGGCTTGGCTTCTGCCAGACATAGCGTTTTGCATTCAGGCCAAACAGTTAAATTTTCGTCTCATCACAGACCACATAATATTTTTTGCACTCTGAAGCAGGTTCACCCCTCAAGGATTTGCCTGTATTTGACTCCATTAATTGTTCCCTTTATCCTGACAAGTCTCTCAATTCCTGCCGCTGAAAAACACCCCCATAGCATGATGCTGCCTCTACCATGCTTCATGGTAGGGATGGTGCTATATGGGTGATGAGCTGGGCTTGGTTTCTGCCAGACATAGCGCTTTGCATTCAGTCCAAAGAGTTAAAGTTTCGGATCATCACAGACCACATAATATTTTGCCTCATACTCTCAGTTTTTCCACATACTTTATAGCAAACTCCAGGTGTGCTGTCATGTGCCTCTTTCTCAGGAATGGCTCCCGTCTGGCCCATCTCCCATAAAGCCAAGATTTGTGAAGTGCATCAGAGATTATTGTCCTTCCTGCAGGTTCTCCCATCTCAGCCAAGGAACTCTGTAGTTCTGTCAGAGTGGTCACTGGGTTCTTGATCACCTTGCTGACCAAGGTCCTCCTTGCCCAGGAGCTCAATTTGGTTGGACGGCCATCTCTAGGAAGGCTAGGTAGTTCCATATTCTTTCCATTTCCTAATGATGGACCTCACTGTGCTCTTGGGAACTTTCAACACTAGAAATTGTTGTATGTCCTTCCCCAGATCGATGCCTCCTCAAAATTCTATCTCAGAGTTCTACGGACAGTTCCTTGGACTTCTTGGTAGAGTTTCTGCTCTGACATGCAGTGTGAACTGGGGGACCTTGTATAGAAAGGTGTGTTTCTTTCTAAATATTGTCCAATCAATTGAATTGGCCACACATGGACTCCAATCAAGTTGTCGAGACATCTCAAGGATGATCAAAGGAAATTGGATACACCTGAGCTTAATTTGGAGTGACATGTCAAAGGGATTGAATACTTATTGACACAAGACATTTCAGCTTTTCATTTTAAATTAATTTATTAAATTTTCGAAAAACATGTTATCACTTTGACATTCTGAGGAATTTTTTGAAGATTGATGACAAAAAATTTAAATTTAATCCATTTTAAAATCAGACTGGAACACAACAAACTGTGAAAAAAGTTGAGGGGTGTGAATACTTTTTGAAGGGTGTGTGTGTGTGTGTGTGTGTGTGTGTGTGTGTGTGTGTGTGTGTGTGTGTGTGTGTGTGTGTGTGTGTGGGTGTGTGTGTGTGTGTGTGAGTGTGTGTGTGTGTGTGTGTGTGTGTGTGTGTGTGTGTTAGACCAAAGTTGATGGAGCGTTGAGGCACAAATCACATCCCATGCAGCCGAAGCTGTGTGATTTGCGAGCATCAATGTCCATCTATTGGTCTTCTGGGTCCTTTGGGTGTTCTGGGTCTTTTGTGTCCTTGGGGTCTTTTGACTCTTCGAGGTCTTTTGGGTCTTCAAAGTCATTTGGGTCGATGAGGTCTTTTAGGTCTTCTGGGTCTTATATTGGGGTATTTTAGGTTCTCGGGGCCTTTGGGGTCATTTCGCTCTTCGGGGTCTTTTGGGTATCTGGAGTCCTTGGGGTATTTTGGGTCTTATGTGTGTTTTGGGTCTTCAGCGTCTTTTGGAGTATTTGGGGTCTGAAGGTTATTGGGGGTTTTAAAGGGTTTTCAACAGTCAAAGGGGTCTCAGCAGTCTGAAAGGTCCACTAGTACGTAATTAATAGATGTACGTGCAGTCTGCAACTGATGTTCAAACAGTACGTAATTAATACGGCTTCCCACGGATTCACGGACATCTTGATGGACGTCTTCATGGACGGACGGACAAACTAACCATGTTTTTCGTTTTTATACTCGGATATATATGGAGACTTGAACTATAAGCAGGAACAACCAAGTGCAGTGAGTTAAAACCGTATTACTTATTCTTTCACGACACCCTTCCACTATTCTCGGTCCACCCTTCCCTTTCGATCTGCCACTATCCACCATGCCATTTGTCAAACTTGGAAATAGTGTTGTGTCGAAAAAGTTATGGTTCTAGCAAATATTTTTCAACAAAGGAGATTCTGACAGTACACCACACAGTATTGTAAGGTTTGAGAAAAGAGATAATCGTCAATGAGGGGGAGGAAGTTGAGTTTTCAAAACAACCAAATATCTGCAGATAGACCTTGTGACAATGTTATAAGGATAATATTTTTATTGAGCATTCTGAATCATTTATATATCACATGATAAGCTGCATTTGATCCCAAAAAATGGTTTATGTCGGCAACTAGAAAAGTTTTTGGGCAAAATGAGGTAAAGTGGCTTGTTTTTAATACTTGAGCCGTGGAGGAAGCTTTGGCTTTGGTCAGGTTCAGATGAATTCCTATTAGCCTGACAGTTTCAAAAATATATCATAGTATTGTAATGAGCCATGTAATTATCGCCTTAATACCCTCTCCAAGCAGCGACACAATCCATATAGTGCCCCCCTAATGGCACTAAATTAATATGATTCTGCACAAACAAACCCACAAATTGTCTGTATTTCACTGAAACTTCAAAGTCAAAGACAGGTAATTGAAAATATGAATGGAGATGATGGGGTAGTTATTTTATATAATGTTTAAAACACATGCAGAAGCTCACACTTGTGTGACATGATGGACTAATTAATGAAAGGAATATTACTATAGAATATTCAGATCAACACAGCATGCACAGGAATAAAGCCTCGAGTTACAGCAGCAGGAGCTACAGTATGTTTTCAGAAAGGCCAAACATCAAACGGTCCAACCGAACAACTAAAATTTATGATACTTCCCTTTTTTGCAGCTTTTTTTTGTTTTTACTCCGTGGGGTCTTCCACCTCACGGGGTCTAAGCGCCGCTCGCGTTCTCTCTTTTGTGTACAGTTCATTTGAACGTCTATTTCTCCATTATTCGTGAACAGAATTGGATGAAAATTGACAGGCATATACTAGACACACATGCGAAGGCATTAACTGAGCCCAAAGTGTGATTGCGGCCTTTGGGGGAAAGAGAAACGGCCCTTTCGGCCAATTTTCTTAAAATTGTTATTTCTCGGTTATTAGTGAACGGAACCGAACCAAACTTGACAGGTATATTCTAGAGACCATTCCCCAGGTATTAACTGGGCCCAAAGTGCGATTCTGTCCCTTTGGGCCGAGAAAAAAAAATTAAATGCACTGCATGATGCCCAATGTAAAATTAAGTCACAAATGATATGAAACTAGCCTCACTCTTGTGAGGTGTTCTGGTTTCTGTTTCTGATGCGATAAAAATCTTACCAAATTTCAAAACTATCTGTCGTCCGTGCTATCGCTCACCTGAGAGTTGTACGAATGAACTCCCATGGGGTATGTTCGCAATTCGAACTTGTTGTATAAAAATCTGGGTTAATATAAAACTGAGGTGACAAGGCTGGGTAAAAAGCCAACAAACTGAAGGTTAACAGTGAGTGCGAGAGTGCGAGAGAGCAAGAGTGCGAGAGAGCGAGAGTGCGAGAGAGAGCGAGAGAGTGAGCGAGAGTGCGAGAGAGAGCGAGAGAGCGAGAGAGTGCGAGAGAGAGCGAGAGAGTGCGAGAGAGAGCGAGAGTGCGAGAGAGAGCGCGAGAGAGAGCAAGAGAGAGAGAGCGAGAGAGCGAGAGAGCGAGAGAGCAAGAGAGAGAGAGAGAGAGAGCGAGAGCACACACCAAAGCATGTTTGACATTTATTTATAAGGAGACTCACAGCCTTATCCCAAACATAATCTCACATCTGAAACCTACATTTACTCACAGTTCACAATGTCTGTTTACTTCATATCCCAATGTAACATCAAGCTTTAATAAAGATTGTTATAAATGTTCTCCTTACCCATTTACAATTCATGACTGGAACCTCCTTCCTTAAAAAGCAAAGAATGCCCCAAACCTACAAACTTTTAAAACAATGTGGTAATATTGGTCAATCAAGCCAATTATACAAATTAAATTACCTATGCTCGCCCCCCCCCACCCCAAAAAACTGTACATAAATAGCCATATACCCAAGATTTCTTACCAATTGGAATCCCATATTTTGTTTTGCAGCGATGCTGATGAAAGGTGTGCAATGTTCTTTACTTTAAACAAATCCATGCACGACAAACTATTCCGCCAATTATTTCTGAATGTCTGGTGTAATATAGAAGTACAACTCCTAATCCTTGCCACCCTGCAGGTTTGTAATCTCACTCTCTACAATCTGCCACCCCTACTTTCTTTAAACCAGGGAATAAGCTACTGCCATATCCCTTATTTAGCAAAATATTTCACAATTCTCTTATTTCCATGGTAGTGACATTGCTGGATGGAAACACCATCCACACCCAGGACATGAGTGGATGGCAAACACTACATTTGCTAGTAATGGGATGACGTGAATTATAACCATCAAAAAACGTTCGTCTTTTGTATACAGACATCCACAAAGAGCAGTCTGATTTTCGACAAATCTCCACATCCAAAAAGGCATCAATTTGTCTTTAAAAAAAAAAAAGATAAATTGTGAATTCGATGGTGTGAAGATCAAACTTAGTTGCTTAAAAAGGTGGTGAACCTTCTCCCAATGCCCATTGGTGAAGGTGTCATCAACATTTCTGTTCTCATTTGATGGCAGCTATTCCTCGGCAGTCTCAAATAACTTAAATTGCAATTCCTCCACAACCAGATGAGCTGCACCTGCAGACAGCAAAGATTCTGTCATTGAGATAACAATGTGACTTTAATTAAATGATTGTCTGTCGTGGGTCACTTGTGTGAGGAACATTTCATACTTCTCATCTGGAGCCTTCAAAAAATTAAAACGATGCTTGAGCATGAATTTGCTTTTTTATTATTATTATTGTTTTTCAATAAATTTAGTTTTCAAATTCACCAACTCATCAAGCACACACAAGCATGTAACATTTATAGAGTACAAGTTTTCAAATATGTCATTTCAATGCACAAAAGCTTTACATAAAACATGCACATCCCACGGGAGGCGTTTGTCCGACCGCAAAAGGCAGCAACGGCCAAACCAGGCCGTTTCTTCACCCTGTTAAATGTGCAGATTTTGCAAGTTTGTAATCTCGCTCTCAGCAAATCCATTAGAGCCATACTTTTGGCAACCACAATTGACGGTGATGTTTAAGGGATTTACACAATGTGCTGTATTTTTAAAAGTTTCACACATTACATAGGCAGTTTCTAATAGATTGAAAAAAGCTATTGTGTGCTCAAAGTGAAAGGTAACTACCGCTGGATAAACTACAGATGAATATCAAATCTTTTTTTAAAGTACATAAATATATTGTGAAGATTTTGTCAATTGCACAGCTCATTCTATAAAACCAGCTTTTCTGTCATAAAATTAATTTTTTTCTAAATCCAAATCTTGCACCAAAATGGTTACTTTACTCGATCATTAAGCCAGTCGTTTTTTGTTTTTTTTTTGGTGTTTTTCAATGTTAAAATACAATGCTATATCTCTCATTTGTCTGGCACACTGCCATGCTTTTCAAACTACCAGATAATGATACAAGTAACAAAAAAAAACGTTTTAAAAATTGTAAAAGGATGTAGGGATGGTCTGTCAAGAAGTATGCAAACAAGGTAGGGATGGTCACAACAAGTTATCATGTGAAATCATCCCTATATCTTCCTTTGAATGAGTGTTGTCTGTTCTTAGTTCTGGGCATTGATGATGCTTGTTCTCTTGTTCTTAATCCCAATAAATTTGACCTTTTCTTTGCCATTCCAATGACCCTTCCTCGTCGATCCCTATTCTGTCAAGCTCTTTTAAAAATCTTCCTGCTCTTTTGTCATTCTCCCATTTGTTAGAGTATATCTGCTGATATATTTTTTTGTAGTTTTCTTTTTATTTTTTTTGCAATCATTGGGGCTGTTTGTTTCTGTTTCATTTTCCTGTGTCGTGTTTAATTACCTCAACCACCGAAGGTAAAGGGGGTTATGTTTTCACACCTTTCTGTCTGTTTGTCTGTTTGTGTACAGGGTATCTCAGAAAGTTAAAAACGGATCCAGATGAAATTTTGTGGACAGGTTCAGTGTGTGACAAAGACAAACTGAATAGATTTTGGTGAAGATCCAGATCCGGATCCGACTACAAGAATTTTTTCAGTGATTATTCACCATTGAGAGGTAGGGCCAAAATGATCGAGTACTGCATTGCATAATATTTCAAAAATGTTTTGAGCCCGATATGTTCTCATGAATCAGGCATTATGTGGTGGAGGTATGCGCTCAACTGAGTGTCCTTCTAGTTTGCACCTGTTTTTTGGAAGTTTGTTGCTAAATGAATTAAGGATCCCTTTTCTAGTCTGTTGTTTTCTTGCTTGTGTAGAAACTCTCATCTGATAGTCTGTTGAGCTTTTCACATGCTCTGCTGGTCCAACACATGATGTTCTGTGCACTTGGTCAAGCTCCAACAAACCGCCTCCTCCTTCTCATCTCGGTAAGTACAACCTCGGTATGCATTAGTTTTTGAAGAATATCTTGTGAATATTTAGAAATGTCCTTGTTTTGGTGTCTAAATTGTTGATCTCCAATTGTGGCCAGTTTGTAATTGCAAAGCTATATTGGAATACCTACAGTGCAAATTGGCTTACAGCTTTGGTTTTGTTTATTGAAGAGAGGGATGACTTCAGAATTAGTCGTATGATGTGAAGGTACTCTTTGCTGATTATTTTTCACATTTTTTTTTTGTGTTCTCCCTGGGGGCCTTTTTCTATTTCAAGGTATTTGTGGGGTGCTTCATTTTCTAGTTCCTGTATTGTTGTACTTTGATCGATTAAGATGTTGTCTGTTCTTTTTGTTTTCCTGTGTACAAATGTGCATTTGTCACATTTATCAAGACGAAATTCCATTTGAATGTTCTCAGAGTACTGCTTTACCAGTTTCAGTTGATCTGCCAATTTCTTATCATTCGGTGCGAAGAGTTTTAGATCATCCATGTACAGTCAGTGTGTCACTTTTCTTGTTTCTTTGGTCATTTTTCTGTTACATGTCAGATTTGTCTTGTGGCCCCAAAACTAAACGAAATAGAAATATATATATATATATATATATATATATATATATATATATATATTTTTTTTTTTTTATAACAGCCCACACAGCGCATACAGCTTGTACACCCACCCTCCTCCCAAACATTGTTATTCGTGTCATCATTTTAAACTAACCCTGTTCATTGATAATCCCCAGATATGACCATCCCACCAGTGTTAAGAAGCACCCAAACCAGATATGGTGTCCGTGTCTCCCTCTGGGAAGTCTACCGGGATGTTGGTAAAGACGGCATTATCTTTCCAATTGCAGATGTCCATTAAATAAATCACCAAGCCTGCCATGTTCACACGAGGTATCCTGCAAGGTTCAACTCAACTCACTGACACATGATTGGGGAGGTCAGGTAGAACGTGCCCGTTCACAGTCCGTCTACAGGCTTTGAATGGGCCCACATCATCGGGAGTTTTTTTCAGTATGGGCTGCAAGATATCAACTTTTTGGGCAGGTCGATCAGAAAAAGTTCTCCAAGTTTTTCATTGTGCAGACACACCCCTTTCTCAACCATCACCAATTATATTATATGATGAACTATACTGCATGGCCAAAAGTATGTGGACACGTGCTCGTCCAAAATCTCATTCCAAAATCATGGGCATTAATATGGAGTTGGTCCCCCCTTTGCTACCAGAACAGCCTCCATTCTTCTGGGAAGGCTTTCCACTAGATGTTGGAACATTGCTATGGGTATTTGTTTTCATTCAGCCACAAGAGCATTAGTGAGGTCGGCAACTGATTTTGGGCAATAAGGTTTGGCTCACAGTCAGAGTTCCAATTCATCCCAAAGGTGTTTGATGGAGTTGAGTTCAGGGCTCTATACAGGCCAGTCAAGTTCTTCCACACTGATCTCGACAAACAATTTCTGCATGGACCTCACTTTGTGCATGGGGGCACTGCCATGCTGAAACAGGAAAGGGCCTTCCCCAAACTGTTGCCACAAAGTTGGAGGCACAGAATCGTCTAGAATGTCATTGTATGCTGTAGCGTTATGATTTCCCTTCACTGGAATGAAGGGGCCAATCCCGAACCATGAAAAACAACCCCAGACAATTATTCTTCCTCCACCAAACTTCACAGTTGACACGATGCATTTAGGCAGGTAGCGTTCTGGCATCCACCAAACCAAGATTCGTATGGCAGAATGCCAGATGGTGAAACGTGATTCATCACTCCATAGAATGCATTTCCACTGCTCCAGAGTTCAATGACGGTGGGCTTTACAGCACTCCAGCTGAAGCTTGGTATTGCGCATGGTGATCTTCGGCTTGTGTACGGCTGCTCGGCCATGGAAATCCATTTCATGAAGCTCTTGACGAACAGTGTTTGTGCTGACGTTGCTTCCAGAGGCAGTTTGGAACTCGGTAGTGAGTGTTGCGAACGGCAACAGACGATTTTTCCACGCAACGCGCTTCAGCACTCTGCCTACAACTTCGCGGCTGAGTTGTTGTTGCTCCAAAACTTTTCCACTTCACAATAACAGCACTTACAGTTGATCGGGGCAGCTCTATCAGGGCAGAAATTTGATGAACTGACTTGTTGGAAAGGTGGCATCCTATGACGGTGCCACATTGAAAGTCACTAAGCTCTTCAGTACGTCCCATTCTCCTGCCAATGTTTGTCTATAGAGATTGCATGGCTGTGTGCTTGATTTTATACACCTGTCAGAAATGGGTGCAGCTGAAATAGCTGCATCCACTAATGAGAAGGGGTGTCCGCATACTTTTGGCCACGTAGTGTATGTCCCTGCCCCGATGACCATTGTTGCGAGGAGATTCTGCACATGCGCACTGAGCATTCTGGAGCAAATTACGTCATTTCAAAAGTCATGTATTGTGTCACCACAAGTCTGTCTCCACCAGGCTGTTTGACAGGCATTGTCTTGCCCACTATTTTTGCCCTTCCATTGCCATACATGTAGGTATGTTGCTATGCCAACTTGGTGGATTCCTTTCAAAGTTTCAAAAAATTCAAGTGGTCATAAACCTTCCCACTGCAAAATGCAATACACCAGGACCCCAACATTCATGGGGGATATGTTCTGGGAAAACCCCATGAATATTGAAACTGTGAATGTGGGGGTATTATTTCAATGGGAAATGGGGGGGATAGGTTCCGGAGATTTCCCAACCCGCGAAAAATCCGCAAATGTCGGGGAAATCTCAAGAAAATGCAGGAAAATGCTGTGCAAATAGACGAAAATTTGCGAATGTCAGGTTAAATTCGTGAGTTGCAGGGTAAAGTCTGTGAGTGTTTGGAAAAAAATCTGCGAATATTGAGGAAAAATCAGCGAGTGTCAGGGAAAATGTTTCCATTGTGTAATGTCTGTATGTGGCGACCTGGTAATTACTGGATACATCAATAGATGCTGTTAGTGTTTTCATTATGCAAGTAACTCACGGGGGATGGCATCACGGGTAATTACGTGTTACACTGGTGAGACATCCCACGAAACTATGTTTCACCCGCGAAGCTACAAAACACGGAAAGGAAGCAGGTCATGTCTGCAGCTCGTGGATGATATGATTTTTGCGTATGTACAGTATTGTACTGCATGTACATCGACCTGCTTTGGGAGTAGCTCGTGGAAGATATGTTTTAGAACTGTAATCTGTTTGCGGCTCATGGAAAAATAAAATAAAATAAAAAAAAATAAAATCGATACAAAAACTGTGAATACGTGTGGCTATTTGCCGCGAATATAGGAGCATGTCGTAAATTATGAACCGCGAATATGCGGAACCCGCAAATGTTGGAACCACAAATGTCAACGTCCGGGTGTATAGTTGTGTTTAATCCAAATACTGAGCTCAAACCAATTTTGAGTAAGGCTTTCTGAACAAAAGAGGAGGTAGCAGAATAAGAATAAGAATAAGAAGAATAAGAAGAAGAGGAAGGAGAATTACAAATGGGCTGTTTTGGGTTTTTCAGTTTTGTAGTTCAGCAATGCAGTCCAAAGGCTTCATGAGTGTTGTGGGATGTGAAATACCTTGCAGATGACTAGGAGGTACTTTGTATGCTTATAAGTTTGTATCCTGGTCGATTTGTTTTGAACATTTGTGCTATATTAAACATATGGATTGTCCTTGCCATCCCCACATCGGAAATCCTTCCGACTTCCTGATATTAGGTTACCGACTGAATTGGGATCTCCACTGAAGTTCCTGTGTGCTTGCAAGCATTGGGTTTACTCTGCAGTGATCTCTCCCATGCTCTACCTCGAGAGGTCAGCATCATTCAACATTCCGAACCACCTTCCAGATGCTGTAGGCAAATGAAAGAAAAAAATAAAATACCTGGAAAGCATTTTTTTGAATGAAGGAGCCAAATTCCAACTTTGTCATTGCATTAAGACTATCTGGAAAATTATCTTTCAATCATATATGTGGTCAACCCTGGGAAAGGGAGAGACTTCAGAACTTCTGGGCATCACCATCTATATATTACAAAAACTCTCATCTTGTCTGTATGTATGTATGTATGTATGTCTGTATGTATGTACGTATGTATGTATGTTCCTGAAATACAGCCAAAACGGTACACAATAGCGCAAAAATGTTAGGGCCACCTTACTCACAATTCGCCTGCGGTGTGCAGTATCAAGTTTCGTTCATATCGGGTAACAAAAAAAATATATTAAAAAAAATCAATTCCCGATTCAGTCAAGTACTCTTCGGGAGTATTTGATCAATGCAAACAACCTCAGCGGTATAGTTTGCTGGAGCTATTTTTTTTTTCTTGAAATAATTTTTTTTTTCATCAACCGCTGTCACAACAGGAATCCAAGAGGTTCACAGGTCGTCTAGTATATTACGAAAACTCCCATCTTGTTTGTATGTATCTATGTATGTTCCTGAAATACGGCCAAAACGGTACACGATAACGTAAAAATTTTAGGGCCACCTGACTCACCATTCTCCTGCGGTGTGCAATATCAAGTTTCGTTCAAATCGGGCAACAAAAAAAATATTAAAAAAATAAATTCCCGATTCAGTCAAGTACTCTTCGGGAGAATTTGATCAATGCAAACAACCTCATATCAGCAGTATAGTTTGCTGGAGCTATTTTATTTTTTGTTTTTTTTTAATGTTTTTTTATCAACCGCTGTCACAATGGGAACCCAACAGGTTCACGGGTTGTCCAGTTACCTATAATCTGTATGATCAGATCAGATCACCAATCTGGCCCCCAAAGACAGCTGCCATTTCAGAATTCTCCAAAAAGAAAAGTCCTTCCAAATGGCATAAAAAGACCTTCATTTAAAGTGTGTTGGGATATGACTGCACCACACAGAATGGAGTTGCAGTTTTTAATCTGCCCCCATCAAACTCCCTGCACCCTGACCATGCAGTCACAAGCCCTTAATATCATTGTCATTTTCCTAAAAAGAGCAGAATTTCAAAGTCTGCTTCATCTCCCTGACCAAAGACAGATTCATGACCTAGCAGTCCACTTAGATCTGTTATGTTCTTGCTCCCTTCCCTCTCATACCCCCAACCACTCCCTGCCTCTCTGCTGAATCCTTGCCTCTCCAAGTGAAATACATTCTAAAATAAACCTTACTTGCTACCCACCAAAGACTAAGCTTCATGCTCACCTCCATTCATTCACTCCGATCTTCTCTCATAAGTTTAACTGTATTCCCAAGTCTGCCGTCTCGTGCTCTTCCTGGAACTTCAATTCTGCTGCCAAATGACACTTCAAGGTTTCAGATTTTTACACACCTGTGATATCCTGTCCCGATGGTACCGACAAATCCTTACTTTCTTTTCCTGTAGTTCCTTCTTTGTCCCACTTTGTCTGTTGACCCTTCACCTCCTGTTGTTCTGCTCTTGTCTGTGAGCCTAAACACTTGTATAAGAAAACACAAACATTGCATCATTAGAACCGGTGCCGAGTTGCCGACTGTGGTGTGTGTATCAGGCTATTTCTGCAAGGGCAAGCCTTGCCCATTATATAATAATTCTTCCCTACGTAAATCTGACAACTAGGATAGTTTGACTTGATCCAAAGCAGCAGAACACTTTTCAGGACAGTGGCCATTTGTTTCATGTGAAAATTCAGCGGGTGGAGTTTGCCAAAGCATATTCCATCGTGGATAATTTTAACCATGATTTAAGTCTTTTTGGAATGTTTTTCATAATGACTATAATTCTCTCGGTATTCAAAAATATTTATATTGCACGCGGTCATTTTTCATCTCAGTTGCATTTTAAGCTTGTCGTCTCATGGTCTTGATTTTTCAACTTCAACACTCAGATCATGTCACGTTCTACCAGATGTTCAATTATATCTATTCCTTTCTTCGAGAATTACCACCATCGACAGAGAGCTACGTGCTGGTTTTCTTTGTTTTGTGTGTTTGCGAAGTTAAGGCTCAGAGATTAACCGAGAAAACGAAAATATCTGGCGGCGATTTAAAATAACGTCCGAGAGAATGATTCTTCCAAGGCCCAGAATGAAGGGAGATCCGAATCAGTCATATCTACTAAACTGAAGGTTAGGTGAGGGAGTACAAGCCTGATCCTATGCCAATGACATCTGAGGAGGCCTTGTCCCTGCAGGAATAACGGAACTGCATTCCCAAGGCAGAATTTGGCACCATCATCAGGCTGCATCCGAAGATATAAATCAAAATGGTTTTCAAGTTTTCCACCCTAAATTTGATTTTTCTTCACTTTTTTTTTCTGAGCAGAATATTACATGTAGGGCAAACCAAATGCAGAAAAACATACTCCAGATGATTTGAACCCGGCGACATGACACAATGAAGAAATCACCATGATCACGGTAAAATAGGGCACCTTTTCAAAACACCAAGTCGAGACTCACGAGAAAAGGGGAAAACGGCAGATGACGAGAGGGTTTCGAGCAACACAAAGGAGCCGAAGGGAATAAGCAGACATTTGACGGACAAACACGGATCTGCATGCCTGGTGTTGGCTTAATGGTTAGGGTGGTGGGCTTGGGATCCCAGGATCCTGAGTTCAAACCCCACTTGGCTGTTGAATTAATACCAGGTAGGGTTGACTCTGCCTGTCATCCTTCCGAGGTCGGCAAAATGAGTGCCAGCTTGCTGGTATCCTGTGTCGGAATGGTGACCCATCCAGGATTGTTACCAATAGCCAAGGAGACTGCTTAGGCAGCACCAACGCTCTGCACAGAGTATGATACCGATGGATGGATGGATGGATCTGTAAAGGCCGGGCACGAAAAGGCCGGGCACAGTTGGAGGCTCGCAGGAATAAGAAAAGCTCTAAGGAATGGAAATGTTAGACATGAAATGGCAGAAAATTGCAACATTGAAGCAATGGAGGAAGGAACATGATTGGGCAGAGACAGGAGGCAATTCCCCCCCAGGTGAGAAAAGCCATTTGATCAAAGTTGCTCATTCACAGAATAGAATGAATGAAATATCGGACTGAATATACTCGTATAATATCCAGTCTAATTGCCAAACTAAGCCATTATTGATCGAATGAAGAATATTTTAACAAAGCATAGATCTCACAGAGTACAGGCTCTTCAGGTTTCAACTGATGACCTTTCCAAACTCAAAGCAGATGCTCTAATCATGATTCCACTGAGTATAGTATATTATTTCTGGAATTGATAAAGTTATTTGCATCATTGGGTGTGAACAAGCATCCAGAAATATCCAGGTGGATGGATGCAGGTGCATCAGAATGCAAAAGGAAAACTGGATGTAAAATATGGACAACATCGCCCTCTCGAGTCACCAATCCATTGCTTTCCGCTCTTCCCAAAGTATTGATTCGAGGGACAAAATGATCACCAAAAACAATGTGATTTATTGCAACACGTTTACTTGAAGTGCATTTACCTTGTGCCACAATACTTATTCTGGGATAAAATCCTACAATGTCTGACTTTGCTGTCAATCAAATTGGCTTCATATACCAGGCTACTCTCTATTTCAAACGTTTCCCCTTGTTAATTATACAATCATCTACCCTCCAAAATGGCTCACGATCAGATATTCCTGCTTTCAGTTTCATGTGTGGAGGTATGCACACCTATATATGCACACGTAGTTTTTAGCTGTTTAGCTTGGGTTCAAATCCCAACCTATCAGATTGGTGTTTTGCAGGCAGGACTCTGCATCACAAAGTGCACCGTACCTCAGATGAGTGTTAAGCTGGGTGTCCTGTATGCTAGCTTTGGTTTACCTTGTGCCAGTTAAAGATGGAAGTTAAAGATCTCACGGTGTCTTTCATGAAGAATAGGTGAGAAATTACCGGTACTCTCAGAAAATTACAAATTCTTGCCACCTTCGGTCAATGTCAGACTTGGCCAGCCAGTTTGTGAAAAATTGTGGCCAAAAACTTTCCCTAGTCAACCCCACAAGAAGGTGAAAATAATTGTGGCCTTTAACCGTTTGAGTGCTGTTAGCCACGATTGTGGCCTCACGGGAATGTGCTGTTGGCCCCAATAATGGCCCATGTCATTGTTCACCTATCTGTATTGTTTGTTCCTGTTTAGGTGTTTGCTCCTATGGTTGCCTTATAAAAAAAAAGACATTTTATTCAGTTTGCCTGAAAAAAATACCATATTTTCACATTACACACGAGAAAAATTCAGTACTCAAACAGTTAAAGTAAGAGTAGGAGTAGTAGTAGTCGTCGTATTCATACTGTATGTCTGAAATATAGAATCCAAATCATTGTGCTCAAATATTCTCCTTAACTGACAGAGATAAAGTGTGGCATCGGCAATCAAATCAAAAAGTAAACCATCATACTTTGTCAACGCAGATGAAATACATTTATTTTCCTTTGAGTAATTCTCGTGGCGATACAACTTTTTATTTATTATTAATTTTTTTTTTTTTTACATTCAAGGATCCGTGGACTGTATACTTTATTTTCACGCAAATAACTGGCAGGCTATATGTTAAATTAATTCCAAAAAATCCAACTGAGGGGTATACTCATGTGTGTGTCATGCGGTATTTCACCATATGACACGTTACATAACCACAGGGGGCCGAGTTCAATTATCAAAGGGATACAAAAGGAGAAACGTTTTTTATTTGCAAATTTAATTGTTATATCTTTAATTTCAGTTATTTTGCATATTGGACACACACACACACACACACACACACACACACACACACACACACACACACACACACACACACACACACACACACACACACACACACACACACCTCCAGAGTTATTTAAGGTACTGGTAAATTGTCTTCTGTAAAGCCCACAAACTCCTCGTGGTCTGTGTCGCTGTGAAACAGAAGAAGCAGGTCGGAGTCGGCAAGTACGGGTCTGTCGCTATCCATATCGTCATCACTCTCGTCATCCTTTTCTCCAGAAATCAGCCCACTTTTCTGAAAAGCATTCATAATTAATGATTGATAAATTTAGCAGCATTCCATGCTTCCCGAACCCAACGACAAACTTCGGCATAGCTGGCCTTCAATTTCCCAGAGGTTGTATGTATATCTGTGCAGACCCTCTGCCATCCATTTCTCCAAACACTCATGGATATTCAGTTTGAACGCTCTGTTTATGGTGAGGTCAAGAGGTTGAAGCTTTTTAGTGAGTCCTCCAGGGATGATGGCAATTTCACTGTTGATTTTTTAAAATATCTTTTTTTACAAAGTCACACTTATGAACGTATATCACCGTCATGTGGAGAGGAAAGCTGGCTTGCGTGATATACCTGTGTTTGGATTGTACATGCCTGAAATTTTCCTAGAACACACCAGGTGTGGGGTATACCAGGGTGGATATTATTTGCATGAAAATATGGTAATCCTCATCAAGACAAGGCCTTGAATAAAACAAAAAAGAACTAAAGAAAGAGAGAAGTAAAGAGAAGGAAAAATAATTGAAGAGTTTTTGAGGAACTAGAAAGCCTGACTTTGGAAAAAGGGCAGGTTATAACTGTTTGGAAAGACATGAGAAGGTAAAGAATCCCAGAGCTTAGCAGTGAAGGGAAACAAACAAACATCACTACGGCCCACCCTCGAGTTGCCAACAGCTGTGAAATAATCATGTGACTTCGTGGCTTGCCGAGTATTCATGGCCTAGATAAAGGTGGAGGTATACAAACAGTCGGTTCTCGGGAACAGAAACCGATGTAATATCGATAGAAAAAGGAAAGAGAGCCAACAATACGGTATAATTCAAGTAAGTTGAGTTTTCGGGCAGATTGTGAGAGTTGATAAGTCAGATTGCTTAAAGTTCGACCCTGTCAAGTATGTAGAGCTAGATTCTCCCCAGATGCGAGAGCAGTCTGTACTCTATACAAGGACGAATCAATCCTTTATAGAATCGGAGCGACTGTTCAGATGAGAAGAATATTGGACTTGTCAACATGATTCCCAGTTTATTAGAGGCAGACTTAGCTATTTGCACAATGTGAGGTTTCCAAGATGATTTGCTGTTACAGTAATACCAAGTAGGTTTACTGAATTGACTGCTAAAATTGAAGAGCCTTCAGAGGAGATGAGAAAGTTGAGAGGAGTTTTAGACCGTAAAATGAGAATAAGTTGAATTTTGGAAGCATCAAACAACTTAAATACATTTGCCCCACTGAGAAATCCTGTTCAAATCCGAATTTATAGAGGTAGCTGTGATAAAATGAGATGTAGATCGAGTAAGAGAAGATGAAGCAAATGTGAAAAAACACAGAGGAATGTTGAGTCATCAGTATACAAATTAATGCATTTGGTTATTCGTAGAAGAAAGATCATTGATAAAAAGAAGGAAGAGTGCAGGAGACGGGACAGAACTCTGGGGGACACTGCCGTCGATAAGGAAGGAGGGAGATGTTGAACTGTGAATATTTAGAATGGCCAAAGAAAAAGCGACGAGAGAGAGAGAGAGAGAGAGAGAGAGAGAGAGAGAGAGAGAGAGAGAGAGAGAGAGAGAGAAAGAAGGAGAGAGAAGGAGAGAGAAGGAGAGAGAAGGAGAGAGAAGGAGAGAGAAGGAGAGAGAAGGAGAGAGAAAGAGAGAGAAAGAGAGAGAAAGAGAGAGAAAGAGAGAGAAAGAGAGAGAAAGAGAGAGAAAGAGAGAGAAAGAGAGAGAAAGAGAGAGAGAAAGAGAGAGAGAAAGAGAGAGAAAGAGAGAGAGAGAAAGAGATAAATTAAAAAATGACCGTTTTTACAGCCATTTTTCCCTGCTGTGTAGGGGTTAGGCTTTTTCTTGAGGAAATGTTTTTATGGCCGGATGCCCTTCCTGACGCCAACCCTGGTCGCCTCTTATGACACACAGGGATATGGTATACCTATTCTAACCGGGGCATACACCGGGACCAGTACACTGGTACTCACTTCGCCGACCTCAGATGGATGACAGGCTGAGTCAACCCCCTGGTGTTAATTCAGCAGCCAACGGGGCTTGAACTCAGGACCCTGGGATCCCAAGCCGCCACCCTAACCACTAAGCCAACACCAGGCTTAGAGAGAGAAAGAGAGAGAGAGAAAGAGAGAGAGAAAGAGAGAGAAAGAGAGATAAAGAGAGAGATAAAGAGAGAGATAAAGAGAGAGAAAGAGAGAGAAAGAGAGAGAATGAGAGAGAAGGAGAGAGAAGGAGAGAGAAGGAGAGAGAAGGAGAGAGGAGAGAAAGAGAGAGAAGGAGAGAAAGAAAGAGAAAGAGAAAGAGACAGAGACTGAGAGAGAGAGAAATAGAGAGAAATACAGACAGAGACAGAGACACATAGAGACATAGAGAGACAGAGACAGAGACACATAGAGAGACATAGAGAGACAGAGACAGAGACACATAGAGAGACAGAGACAGAGATAGAGACAGAGATAGAGATAGAGATTGACATTGACAGAGAAGAAAGCCTAAACAGGAGGGAATGCAGATCTGAATCCGATTTCACACTCTGTCAAAAGCGTTCGACATATCATGGGCGACCACAAAGGATTCCCCAAAGTCTACGAGAGAAGAATACCAGCCATTCATAATATAGGAAAGGATATCACCAGTAGATCTTGCCTTGGAAAAGCCGTACTAATGGTCAAAGAGAACACTGAGATTCAGGATACTTGAGGAAATGAGAATTGAGAAGACGTTCAAATACTGGAAATTGAAGAAGTCAGAGCAATAGGCTGGAAGTTGGAAGCGTTTGAACGATCACCCTTATTTAAAACCGGCTGTACTAATGCTTTTTTTCCAGAAAAGAGGAAAAAATTGGGTTTTTAGACAAAAGCTTTCCGGTTCAAAGATTTTACCACTTGTTGGTCAAATCTGAGGATGCTGCTTCCACCTTATGAAAACGAAGTTTTCTGAACTGGATTCATCGTGTTTTTTTTTGTTTTGTTTGTGGTTGATAATTTCGTCCAATTCATGAATAATGGAAAACCTAAGAGCTTCAACCATCCCACCGCCAACACCATCTGTGCAGAAAGATTTCAACCACTCCCTGTGCTGTCCATTGAAATCTTCCAAATAGAGGACTTCAGCTTGAGGGTGAGAGTTTGTCACGGCCTCATGGCAGGAACTTCGTCAAAGAAAGTTGTACAAGCCGGGAGGCGACATGGGTGGTCGCTATATAATTGCATACTGGTCATACAGTTTTTGACGGATCGGGCTGAAATTTTTTTGACAAAGAGGTTGATTATAGTGCGCATAAAAGCACAGAAGCTGATTTTTGAAAAAAATATATATAAAAATATTTTTCGGATTTTTTTCAAAAATTTCAAAGTCCCGTTGCTTGGCAACGGTGATGTCCATAGCAACGGTGCTCAAAAGCATACAACTAGATCCTAGTATGAACCTACCAGTCAAGTTTCATCAAAATCGGTTGACTCCTCTGGCCTCCAGAGCTGTCCATTACATACAAACAGACAGACAGACAGACAGACATACAGACATACGGAAAACCTGAGAATAACGGTAGTCTAGCGACCACCTGAAAGTTTGTAGAGTTAGAAGAGCAGTGGGTGAAACAAAGAAAAAAAAGTAGTGATAGTTGGGAGACGAATCTTAAGCCAGGTGACGTCAAAGTTTGTAGATTCAAGGTCCACACGGCGTACAACAGGCGTGTTTGACATTGGAATAAGCACACACTCCTCCTTTGAAGCGGAATCATGAGTGAAGGTTATCGTTGCAAATGTGAAAGTAATTAACAAGAACATTATTTGACAATTTGGTCTCTGAGAGAAGCAAAATAATAGGAGAGGATCGAACTTAATCGTGGAAATGTTTGAAGAAAGATCATGAATGTTGGTGAAATGAATAGAAAAAGAGTGAGTTTTATAAATATAAATAAATAGAAAAAGAGAGGCAAGGGTCTTCGGAGGGACCGATGCTACTACTGCCTGAGGTCTGTCTGTCTGTCTGTCTGTCTGTCTGTCTGTCTGTCTGTCTGTCTGTCTGTCTGTCTGTCTGTCTGTCTGTCTCTTTCCAGCAGACACAGACAGGACTCCAGAGATTGTTCATACCCCATAATGCCGGGAACTCGGGGCCACAAACTTGTTGGCCTTTTCCAAGTATGTAATTTAAGTGGTTTATAAGAAAATGAAAGGAAAGAAAGAATGCAAAGATCTGGAGTGAAAGTGAGTAGAATGAGTGTATGTGAGAAAGATAAATTAATGGATTGATTAATTAGTGGATTATCATTGCACCTCAACAATTAATTGCACCTCAAAGTGCTCCTTATAATTTGATATTGTCTGTACATAAAGCAACTTGTGGTTCTATGAAGACATACCTTAAGTTACCTGGCTAACCAAAATACTAAATTGGGGACAGGGTCTAAATTTAATGATGGTGGTTTCTGTTTAATCATCCCATACAATTTTTACACCAAGTCCAAAGTAGTACAGTATTAAGAAGTTTGCCTACGTCGTCATTGGATGTGCATGTCAGGGAGTTATAACAATTTCAAATTTACAGGAATGCTTTGGCTGAGATCAATAGGATGCAAATGCTAATGTTTTGGTGTCCAAGCATACCTTGAGTGGCATCCAGAACCCTGCACAATCAATTATCACTCTATTACAGTAACCCACTCCATGATTGTGAAGGCCATAATCTCATGATCGTGATATTTAAACGTTAAACATTAATCACCAGCACTTCCCACATACATTCATACATTTCCATCCTCACAACTTCACCAGTCAGTGTAATAATTTGGAGACTTCCACGTGGCTTTAATCAGGCGATTGATTACCAGATTTGATGGCGTAATGGTTGGAGGGTCTGCTATGAATCTGAAAGGTGGGTGGTTCGAACCCTGGCTGAGTCATAACAAAGACATAAAAAAAAGAGTAAATGCTTCCTTGGTTGATGCTCAGCATTTAAAAAGGATATCTCATGGACAAACGAGAGGTTGGCAAACATTGTACAGGCTCGATGGGTAAAACGGCCTGTGTTGAAGTTCGTTGTAAGGGAAATCTGAGAAGAAAAAAAAGTTTCACACCTCCTGACAAGAAGCTATGTTAAATTTTTTTAGATTGCATATACAATCAATCAAAATTCAAGCACTCGCAGCCACAATTATCAGAAGGTGAGAATTTCAGATCATAAAATTTCAATTTGAGAGGGCCAGTAAATTGCTTCCTTGAGTTTGTTGAGACTGTGCTACTCATAAAGCAACATGATCTTTTAAAAATATGAATGTGGTGAAATTAATATTTCATCAAGTTCAAATAAACCAGGAAAGGTCATCCTGGTCCTGTATGGAAGGGCGGCACAGGAATCAAACATTTGAGTTTCCGAAAAGTTACTAAATAACCAACATATTTTTCTATTTCTTTCAATTATAAATAAAAGTATCAATCGCACCTCCTGGCTGTTAAGGTGAGCGTCACCATGGATTATGTCTCATACGGTAAAACCACATAATCCACAAAGAACAACCGTCTGTCTGCCACCCAGACGATTCTTCCCGCTATTGTAAATAACTCAACCAGAAGACACGTGGTACGATCGGGCGAGTACCCGCAACAATGACCCACTGATCACACAACATGCCTTCTGGTTGAACGGTTTGCTTTAGCAGGAACAATTGGCTGGGTGGCAAATGGATGGTTGTTCTTTGCGGATTACGCGGTTTTACAGCATGAGACGTAATCCATGGCGATGCTCACCATAATAGCCAGGAGGTGCAAATGATGTTCAAACGATGAAAGTCGTCATCATTGGTTCGATATTTGGCGGTATGCCTTCCTGATGAGGGCAAACAAGCCCAAATTCAGGATAGCATGCCATTGAAGTCATGGGGACTCACTCCGAAGGAGTGGTCCAATTGTACGACCATGCATTCTGGCCCTTCGGGGTTAGGAAGTGTGTGTTTGTTTGATCATGTGCTTGAGACTTTGGGCTGAGGGACATGTGTATGACAACAGGACAATCTTGTTGGACTGTGGACTTTGGCCATGGGGTCAAGGTGCACGTCTGAGCTGATTAAATGTTTCGATTTTTCCCCCTTTTTTGTTGTATTAAAAAAGGCACCTCCAAAGGAGGCAAATAAGCCCGGAATCCAAATAGGCGGCTCCGTGTGATATTTAACTGATGTTGACCATGTAATCTTTGTCTGTTTGACAGAGTCGCCGGGCTGAGGCCTCCAGATTGGAGGTGATGCTTTGGTGAAGGATTTTATGTCCATTGGAGATCGGGGAGTGCTCGTCACACTCCACATATTTTTAAATGAGAGTATATTTCAACATTGTAAAGTTAGTACCTCCTGAACTCACTTTATTACCTCCACCACCGAAGGTGAAGGAGGTTGTGTTTTCACCCCTTTCTGTCTGTCTGTCCGTTTGTGTGCAGGATATCTCAAAACATTGTGGACGGATTCGGATGAAATTTTGTGGATAGGTTGAGAGTGTGACAAGGACGAACTGATTAGATTTCGGTGAAGATCCGTATCTGGGTCTGCCTAAAAGAATTTTAAAGTGATTCTTCACCATTGAGAGATCGGGCCAAAGACAATATAGAGCATGATATCTCAAAAAGATGTGGACGGATTCTGACGAAACTTGGTGCACATGTTGGGTGCTTCACAAGGAAGAAATGGTTCAATTTTGGTGAAGATATGAATCCGGATCCTGATAATTATTTAAGTGATTCTTCACCATTGAGAGAAGGGGCCAAAAACAATATATAGCACAATATCTCAAAAGTTGTGGACGCATTTGGATGAAACCTGGTGGACATGTTGGGTGTGCAACTAGAAAGAATGGATTCAATTTTGGTGAAGATACAGATACAGATCTGGATACAAGAATTTTATAATTTTTATCATGATTCTTCACCATTGAGAGATCGGGCTAAAAACGAGACGTAGCATGATATATCAAAAATGTATCGGCCCCGATAAGTTCTCGTGGATCAGGCATCGAAGGTCGGAGGAATGCGCTCTACCAAGTGCCATTCTAGATGATGATGCATTCTTTAGTGAGCAACCTCTCAACTCAAACCTCCATAAAATCAACCTTGAGAACTCACATGTATTAAGACAAGCCGGTAGGCAGACATGGGTAGTCAATCAAGTCGAATTTAGTCGTTTTTCAGCTGTTACTAGCCAACAAAAGCGTCCATAGCAACGGTTCTTTCTCACACATAACTAGGACATACCATGAACCTACCATACCAGTTTCATGTATATCTGACTCATAGTCTCTGAGATATAACGAACTTCGTTTTTTATTGTTTTCGACCAGTGTTCATTCAAAGTCTATCTTCTCCGACAGTTTTCATAGGATCCGGCTGGAAATATTTGACAATATGGCTGAATGTACTGCCTGCAGTCGCTCGTGGCCCGATTTTTGATTTTCTAAAAAATTAATTTTTGAGATTTTTTTTGAAAATTTCAAAGGTCCGTTGCTCGGCAATGGATGGGTCCATAGCAACGGTTCTCATTTGCACACAACTAGGTCATGGTATGAACCTACCAATCAAGTTTCATCGAAATCGCCATTGTATTAATGGAGCACTGGACCGAACAGACATACATACAGACAGACAGGCAGACAGACAAACATATCGACGGAAATACTGATAATAAGGGTAGACTAGATCGACTACCCAACAGATAAGTAAAGCAATGTGGAATGTTATATTAATCATGCGTTCTTCGGCTGAAATATCATGACCACGAAACAATGCGCCTAACATTTCAATAATATTTGATCAGAAAAATTAGAAAATAATTATTGTAAACACAAAAAAGCCACCATATATCAGTATGTGAACAAATTTAACATGTTTGTATTGGAAACCGGGGTATATCAAACATCCCATCCAGCAGATGTTCTTCTCCATTGATCTTGAGAGCCAACACATCGACACTTGATATCAATGATAAAGAATAATTTGAGGAGAGAATGTCCATTGACACCCAATGTTGCAATTCACCCTGGTTTCTGCTTTGTCTTAATGTCCTAAATAACCAGTGTCACAAAACACAAAGTTCTGCAATCAGATGATTTTGAACTGCCAAGCAGATATTAGTCCAAACATGCGTTCATTTAAAACAGGTCTGGGTACCCGCTGCTACATTGGGGAAACAAAAAAAACCAAACAAACAAAAAAATAGGAGCACTGGACCCGGCCTAATGTTCAAACCAACTTTTGTAGCATTCTGACTGGTGGGTCGAGAGAAGAATGTTTTTGAAGGCATTTATGCAATTTTACCAATAACTGACTAAGTCGGCCACTTTGACGCACTTCCGGTCATTTAATCGGCATAACCTCTGCTATTTAACATCCCTACCCTTGCCTAATATTGCAACTCAAACTTGGTCACATTCTGACTCGGGGGTCTGGAGAAGAAGATTTTTGAAGGAATTAATGCGATTTTCCCAAAAATTAATGAAGCCAGCCATTTTAACACACTTCCGGTCATGTGATCAGCATGGCCTCCACAATTTAACATCAGGATCCTGTCCAGGAAATGTTGTAATTCAAATTTGGTGGCATTTTGACTGGTGGATCTGGAGAAGAAGATTTTTGAAGGAATTTATGCAATTTTCTAAAGAAAATTGACCAAGTCAGCTATTTTGACACACTTCCGGTCAAGTCATCGGCATGGCCTCCACAATTTAATATCCCTAACCTAGCCTAATGTTGTAACCCAAATTTGGGAGCATTCTGACTGGTAGGTCTGGATAAGAAGATTTTTGAAAAAATTTATGTGATTTGACCAAAAATTGACGAAGCCAGCTATTTGACACATTTCCCGGTCACGTCATCGGCATGGCCTCCACAATTTAACATCCCTAACCTGGCCTAATGTTGTAACCCAAATTTGGGAGCATTCTGACTGGTAGGTCTGGATAAGAAGATTTTTGAAGGAATTAATGCGATTTTCCCAAAAATTGACGAAGCCAGCTATTTGACACATTTCCCGGTCACGTCATCGGCATGGCCTCCACAATTTAACATCCCTAACCTGGTCTAATGTTAGAACCCAAATTTGATGGCATTCTGACTGGTGGATCTGGAGAAGAAGATTTTTGAAGGAATTTATGCAATTTTCTAAAAAAAATTGACCAAGTCAGCTATTTTGACACACTTCCGGTCACGTCATCGGCATGGCCTCCACAATTTAATATCCCTAACCTGGCCTAATGTTGTAACCCAAATTTGGGAGCATTCTGACTGGTAGGTCTGGATAAGAAGATTTTTGAAGGAATTAATGCGATTTTCCCAAAAATTGACGGAGCTCTCTCCGGTCACGTCACACACTTCCGGTCACGTCATCGGCATGGCCTCCACAATTTAACATCCCTAACCTGGCCTAATGTTAGAACCCAAATTTGGTAACATTCTGACTGGGGGGTCTGGAGAAGATTTTTGAAGGAATTTACTAAGTCCGCCATTTTGACATACTTAAAGTCCCGTGATCGGAACGAGCTTTGCAATCCCCATTACCAGTCAGGACCAGAACCTCACAACCAAATTTTAGCCGGATCGGCTCAATGGTTTGGCTTGGGAAGTCGAAATAGGAGACAGGTGGATGGATGGACAGATGGACGGACGGACGGACAGATGAAGGTTCATGATGACAATTCCTTATCTGGAATTCCAATTCCAGATAAGTTAAAATGTACGTAGGGGTTCCGGCGCATGTTGTGCATTGAAAAGGTATGTAGTTATTGCCCTCATGGTGGGGAGGTTTTCCTGGCGGGGTTTTCGAGACATGTTGGACATTGAAAAGCTATGGAGTAATTGGCCTCATGCTGGTTACCTTTTGCCTGTGACTTGACGGCAGCACTATCTGACCCCACATCCCAATATAAACTTTACAGCGGCCTTTGGTGGCCTCAAAACGGCATTCAAGGGCAACGTGCAGTAGCTAATAGCTCAAAACCTTGCCCAGATTCTGAAATACCTACATATCAGGGCCTCTAGGTGTGAGGGTTCAGCCATGAACGAGTAATAAGCAAACACACAAACACTTGAAATTATTTATAGGATATGAAGTACAAGTGATACACAAAAAGCACTGGTATGGTGCTGCACACAGCCAGGCTTCTCCATCTTAACACCACATTTACTATTTATATATCTTCAGAGGGGCTGCCTCTTGCTTTTAAGCCATCTAGCCTGTGGTGTTGGTTATCGTGACCCATCTTTAAACTGTCATTCCACTGTATCACAGTCAGTGTCATTCATCAATGCGTGTGCCATCTCTCGGATGTACGTTAAACTTGTGTCTGGTCTGCCGACATTAGTTGGTTGATATTAAAGATCCCATACAGTCCTTCGTGAGGAGAAGGCGAGTGATCACCGGCACCCTGGCCAAAATCCTGCCCTAATTATTATTGGGAAGGCAATGACAAACCTCCGAGCATAACCTTTGCCAAGAAACTGCTTCGGCAGTCGTGACCTGCTGTAACAGAGAATGGTGCATCAGAATCAGAATGTACACAGAGCAAGAACATTTGTGAAAGCCTCCCCTCTCTCAGAAAGTACTCACAATCACGAGTTGATTCTATAACTAGAGCCACGAGGAACTGCTCGTGAACACGAGATGCTCCGATCTCCCTAAGTAACCAGAAAAGTGCAATTTCAATGTTAATATTGGTGACCTTTTCACTATACTCAACCTTATTGGATAAACATCTCATCTCAACAAAAATTATGGAGTGATGTGTTGGAAACCTTGTTGCATATTGATTCAGAAGTATACAAACACCAACATCACACAAAAACAACACACCACCTAATCGTCACTGTAAACAGATAAATAGCAATTATAATAAAGACGATTGCAATTTTTTGGTTCCTTTAACGTTTTGTCAACGATAACCGATAAATAATGCCATGTTATTCGTGTCATAGTCGTCTTCTTCATTATGCAATGTGCTGTTTTTAGAGCAGATGGGGTTGTCAAAGCAGCTGAGAAGCTGTAGTAAACGTTTAGTAATCTTGCAGTAAATATGAAGTAAACATTTAGTTTTCTTCAATATAAGCACATGACCCACAGGGTGATTTCATCACCCCCCCCCCTTCCTCTTCCCCCGCTTCCGCAAGTGCCAAACACAAACACACAAACACACACACACACACACACACACACACACACACACACACACACACACACACACACACACACACACACACACACACACACACACACACACACACACACACACACACACACACACACACACACACACACACAGCCAATGACATTTTTACTGTGGGAAGGCTTACACATGCAATTCTGACAAATCAATTGTCCCTCTCCCCCCACTGAGTTTCATCTTTGTTCCCCCCCCCCACCCCAACCCCAAGTTCTCACCCTCCAAACAAGCCTTTGAAACCCTCACCACCAGCATCCACCACAACTGCTCACTCCCCACTCCAAAGTCCTCAACCTCTCCCTTCCAAATCTGTCCCATCCATACTCTCCCTCCACCCCTCTCCTCACAATCCTCAAGCTCATAAAAGCAAAAGGGCATTCCCACATTAAAATAGCCAAATATTTCATGCTTTCCACCTCCCCCCCCCAATCAAGCTATCACCAACTTCACAAAAACCCATCACAGACACCTGTCCAACTCACAATTTTCAGAGAAAATCGTCGGAAATAATAGCAAGGCCCTGCGTAACCGCCGTGGTAAAAGCGCTGCTTGAGAAAATGCCACACAGTTATCTGGGTGGTGTATAAACAACAGAACACTGCCTCGATCACAGTGGCTTATCTTCACAAGGCCCATGACATCTATTGGCTCAAAATCCTTTCAACTGTTGCTCTGGTAATTTTACACTGAAAGGAAAACTTGTAGGGAGGGCATGGCGATTGTGAATATGCCATCTTTAACTGCGCATCGTGGTAATCACCAACATGGCGGCCGAGCATAGAAATTGTGGGTGGTCAGGTAAACGGTCTTAACCAATGGGCGGAACTCGAATGCACACTCAGACAAATGGACAAATGCACGCTTGGCTCCATTTATAGTACTAGCACGTGCCCGTAAAAAAAAAAAAAAAAATTAATAAATAAATATTTCAACCGCAAGCAACAAACAACAACCACACAGGCCGTTTCTTCACTCTCGCGTGCCCGGACGTGCGTGGCGCGAAAGTTCGCATATCACAGTTACGATGATTCGCAATTTAGGTTTTAATGGCCAATTATTCAATTCGCGCCAACGTATTTTGCCTTTTCGAAATGTCATCGCAAGGAAAAACAAAAAGAGAAGAGAAGAGAAAAAAAAATTACTTCCTGGTTCGGAGCATACCAGCACTCTGATGTTACTGAAATTTATGCACCGTCTAATATGAAAACAATCATAACTTGCGGCATTGTGTTTATCGATAAATGCGCATAAGAAATCGAGAAATTATTATAATACACGAAGTCATCACTCTCCGGAAGTCCGTACGTTGTAACTCGTAATGGGGAACGCGGCTATGCTTCCGTTCCCCATCGGCCACGCCCACGCAACAACGTGTCTTGTCATTGGTTTGGTAAATAAATGGCCATAACTTTGGAAGCACTTGTCCGATTAATATCAAACCTTGAAAAGGCACATCCTCAGGGCCGCAGCAATACCTGGCAAGTTTCAATTAGATCGGACCGGCGGTTGTCGAGAAAAAGCGGTCACACACACACACACACACACACACACACACACACACACACAAACACACAAACACACACACACACACACACATTGCTGGAATTATACATAGATTGTATAAAACATTGACTTTTTTTGGATCAAGCATGATCTATCTATAATTCCAGCAATCTCTGTGTGTGTCTGTCTATGTTTGTCTGTCTGCGACCGCCGTTTCTCGACGACCGCCAGTCCGTTCTGATTGAAACTTGCCAGGAATATTGCCGGGGACCCGCGGATGTGCCTTTTCGAGGTTTGATATTAATCGGACGAGCGGTTCCCAAGTTACGGCCATTTATCTGTCGACCAATGACAAGACACGGTGCTATGACATCACGAATGACGTCACAATTAATAGGTTTTTTTTTTTCATGATTGACGTCACAATTCTTCTTCTTCGTTTGGTATGACATCGCAATCGACGCTGGGGACCTGAGTATGTGCCTTTTCAAGGTTTGATATTAATCGGACAAGCGGTTCCCAAGTTACGGCCATTTATCTGTCAACCAATGACAAGACACGGTGCTATGACATCACGAATGACGTCACAATTAATGCTTATTTATTGATTATTATTATTATTATTTTGCACGATTGAAGTCACAATTCTTCTTCTTCTTCATTTGATATGACGTCACAATTGACGCTGGGGACAATTGACGCTGGGAAAAATGAGCCTTTTCAAGGTTTGATATCGTTCTTCATCTGTTTCAGCTGTTTCCCAAGGTTTGAAAGCTGTTTTTTTCCAAGGTTTGAATTAATTGTTCAAATTATTAATTAACCCCAAGGTTTGGCGGGGGCGAGAGAAAAGGGACGAGAGAGAGGGGCGTCACAATTCGAGAGAGGAGGGGGTGAGAGGGGGGGTGGGAGAGGGGGTGTGAGAGAGGAGCGAGAGAGGAGGGGGCGAGAGAGGAGTGGGCGAGAGAGGAGGGGCGAGAGAGGAGGGGCGAGAGAGGAGGGGCGAGAGTGGAGGGGCGAGAGAGGAGGGGCGAGAGAGGAGGGGCGAGAGAGGAGGGGCGAGAGAGGGGTGGGAGAGGAGGTGTGAGAGAGGGGCGAGAGAGGAGGGAGGAGAGGAGAGGCGAGACTCGGGGGAGAGAGGGGATGAGAGAGGGGTGGGGAGAGAAGGGGACGTCACAATTCTTCTTCTTCGTTTGATACGACATCACAATTGACGCTGGGGACCTGAGTACGTTTCCCAGGTGTTTCCCAAGTTATGACCATTTATGATACGGTTGGTCCGATCTAATTGAAATAATTCCCCAATCCAGTTGTCGTTTACGAGAGTGAAGGAACGAAGCTGCACCTATGGACCCGCACTAGTACTCTAAATTCCAAGCACATGTCTCCGTGCCAGATATTGAAAATAAAATTGAATCTCCTTTTATACAGAATGAATTTTTTTTTGAACAAACAAAAGCTCATCTCAGATTAAATTAAAATCATTCACAAAAATCTGCCACCTTCTATTTTTAAAGAATTCAAAAATCAATCTCATCCCAGTTTCCCATTTCTCACTTTATGGCACCGATGACATCGTCATAATAATCATCATCATCATCATCATCATCATCATCATCATGAAACAGATTCCAGAGGGGGCTTTTCTTGTTCGCAGATGATGCTCGGATATATCTCTTAAGTTGTTTAAACCTATAATTCAGATTTAAATGTCCATAAATATTAACTAACGATAAATATTAGGTCATGCTGCTTTAAATTTGATGTCCACAAAAGGA
>NC_140963.1:31055777-31080777 GCF_056783735.1 Eptatretus burgeri
TTATTTTTTGTTAAGCCCCGCCCACTTTTCTTTAAGCCCCGCCCACTTTTGCTAAGCCCCGCCCACTTTTGCTAAGCCCCACCCACTTTCCACAAGGTATTCAATAAGCCCCGCCCACTTTTCTTTAAGCCCCGCCCACTTTTGCTAAGCTCCACCCGCTTTTTGTGAGGTATTTTTTCTAAGCCACGCCCACTTTTCTAAGCCCCGCCCACTTTGCTAAGCTCCGCCCACTTTTCATGAGGTATTTTTTCTTAGCCACGCCCACTTTTGCTAAGCTCCGCCCACTTTGCATGAGGTATTTTATTCTAAGCCTCGCCCACTTTTCTCAGTCCCGCCCACTTTGCTAAGCTCCGCCCACTTTTCATGAGGTATTTTTTCTAAGCCACGCCCACTTTTCCTAAGCCCCGCCCACTTTTGCTAAGCTCCGCCCACTTTTCATGGGGCATTTTTTCTAAGCCACGCCCACTTTTCCTAAGCCCCGCCCACTTTGCTAAGCTCCGCCCACTTTTCATGAGGTATTTTTCTAAGCCACGCCCACTTTTCCTAAGCCCCGCCTACTTTTGCTAAGCCCCGCCCACTCTTACATCATTTCCAGTTCATCTCTGACTCACAAAGAAATCACTAGAAAATTACAGGATGTTATGGTTTTGAAAAATTTCCCAATGAAGGCTTGCCTAGGCTTGCCCAGGGAATTTCCAAAGGAAACCACACCCACCAGTCTTTCTCTATAAAAGCTTCAAACCCAGGCTCCATTTTAAACATTTGTTTTTGCTGGCAATGGTGTGCTGTGTGCTTGCCTGGAACTCTCTATCTTGTATGGAACTAAACCTTCAAGTTGATGAACTGGATTCAAACCTCTTATCTGTTGAGGTAAGATTTTTATTTTCCTATTTTCAAACTTTGATTGAAGCATACTCATTTAATAATTAAATAACTTAATTAATACATTATTATTTTCTCTCACAGGAAATTGTATCTGAAATACAAAATGAAAATACTGCTTTTGCTGCAACTTGGAGCGAAATTGTTGACTTGGTTGAAGACCTTGTGAGCGACCAAGACCTACAGAACGAGCAAGACCTTGAGTGGGATGACTTTGGTGTTCCTTGGAACTCTCTGTCTTGTATGGAACTAAACCTTCAAGTTGATGAACTGGATTCAAACCTCTTATCTGTTGAGGTAAGATTTTTATTTTCCTATTTTCAAACTTTGATTGAAGCATACTCATTTAATAATTAAATAACTTAATTAATACATTATTATTTTCTCTCACAGGAAATTGTATCTGAAATACAAAATGAAAATACTGCTTTTGCTACAACTTGGAGCGAAATTGTTGACTTGGTTGAAGACCTTGTGAGCGACCAAGACCTTGAGTGGGATGACTTTGGTGTTCCTTGGAACTCTCTGTCTTGTATGGAACTAAACCTTCAAGTTGATGAACTGGATTCAAACCTCTTATCTGTTGAGGTAAGATTTTTATTTTCCTATTTTCAAACTTTGATTGAAGCATACTCATTTAATAATTAAATAACTTAATTAATACATTATTATTTTCTCTCACAGGAAATTGTGTCTGAAATACGAAATGAAAATACTGCTTTTGCTACAACTTGGGGCGAAATTGTTGGCTTGGTTGAAGACCTTATGAGCGACCAAGACCCACAGAACGAGTTCGTCCTTGATGACCCAACCAAAGAGTTATACCTTGGAGACCAGCAAAATCCTGAAAAAGAGTTTTACAGCAATAGTACTCATTGTGAGTTATCAAGACAATACCCACTGAACAAGTTATACGTTGATGAGCCAGAATACAAGTTTTACCTTGGAGACTCACAAATTTTGAAAAAATCAGTAAATGAGTTCTGCCTTGATGGTTTAAATAACTACCTTGGAGACTCAGGAAAAGGGTTCTGCCAAGATGGTTTTAAATATGGGAACTACCTTGGAGACTCACAAATTTTGAAAAAATCAGTAAATGAGTTCTGCCTTGATGGTTTAAATAACTACCTTGGAGACTTGGAAAGTTGGGGTTATTTTGAAGACTTGAAATGCTACCACTCTTTGGGATTTAAACCTATCAAGAAAGTTCTTACTCCCTCTTTCTATGTCATCAAACCTGAAAGCCTGAAAAGACAGAATTGGAAGAAGAGAAAAAAAAAAAAAACTTAAAATATATATATATATAGGTGGAAATCTCATTTTGAAAAAGACTGTGTTGGGTGAGGATTGAGTTGGGGTTGAGATTTTGAATGTGAGGGTTGGGGTTGAGATTTTGAATGTGAGGGTTGGGACACACACACACACACACATCAACAAACAAAAGTTAAGCCTTGACTATTCAGTTGAGGATTCTGTGTTTGGGGTTCACAGATCTAAGAACGTCCACCCCTTGACACACATTATATACTGTTATACACCTCGGACTTGGCCCTCGAGTGTCCACAACGGTGTATAGTAGGAGGGAGTGAAGCGCCAACCTATTGCTCCCATTGCACACACACACACACACACAAACAAAAGTTAAGCCTTGACTATTCAGTTGAGGATTCTGTGTTTGGGGTTCACAGATCTAAGAACGTCCACCCCTTGACACACATTATATACTTGTACACCTCGGACTTGGCCCTCGAGTGTCCACAAAGGTGTATTATCTGCTTAGTTTTGTCTTTTGTAATTCCTGTGAATGAAATGAACCTAAAATCTCTTCCCCTTCCAAATCATATATATTATAAGTCCAAGGAACTGTATCTATTACATCAACAATTTTTAAAAAGTTCTTTCATCCATCGTTCAGTAAAACCCTTTTCAAAATGAGATTTCCACCTATATATTCTTACGATATCACCAACTTTGAACTTAGGTTTTCTGACATTAATCTCTTTTTCATATTTTAATTTTGTAAATGTTTCTGATGGTTTCATATTTGTTGACGTGTGAATCGTGTCATTATACTTATCCACAATATCCTGAATAAAAGATGACCATTGTTGTGAACCGAGTTGTGTGAATTTTTTATATAGTCTCTCTTTTAAGGTACGATTAAAACGTTCAACAACAACTGCCTTCCCTTCATTAAAGGTACTGTATAATGTAATACTGTTATTTTTTAGAAAATTCATAAATGTCTTGTTATAAAACTCTCTACCCTCATCAGTCCACAATTTTTTAGGTTTTCTCTTACTTTTATTAAATATCTGTTGAAAAGCTAACATAAGAGTATTACCTGTTTTGTTTTTTAAAGGGACAACCCACGCATATCTACTCCTCAAATCAATAACGGTTAAAGCATACTTGTACCCCTTATCATTATTGAGTTCAATCAAATCAGCAGACCAGATATAATCAACTTCCTTGGAATAAACTTTCCTTCTCTGAAACTTTGTGAATATTGGTTTATGTAATTCATCAGCTAATTGCTCTTCAGTCTTAATGGCATCATTAGAGCCTATAAGTTTTTTGAATTTCCAAGTCCAAGTTTCAATTTAGCACTAATCATCTTCTTCACGATGAACCTATCAACTTTTTCTCTCAAGGTTGGATTTTGTATCAGAGACAAATTATACAACATTTCTCTATCGGCTTCATGCTTTTCTTCCAACGTTGTGGTATTCCCATAATCAATATCGTGTCTCATGCACACTTCATCAACTCTATTGATTGGTTTACTCCAGGATTTAGGATTGTCTGCCTCATCTAATCTTTTATCTAAGTTTGTGCCTGGACCACAGAAAGAATACCCTGGTAGATGTAATTCCCCTGGTATTCCAGTAGTTGTAAATTTACTTCCTGATAAAAACCTTTGTATATCTCCTCCGAGTTTGTGTTTGGAGATAAATTGATTTTTTTTTGAACCACACACCGAACATATACCTTTTTGTATAACCCTGTTATTTTTACTTTTAATATATGAAATATTTTTAGTATTAGTTTTCTTTTTACATTTGAGACAATAACTCATTTATTTATGAGAAAAATTCCTGCAGAGTGCAAAAACCTTTTTAGTTTCCAACATGCACATTTGAATCTTAATTTTTAAAACATAAAGAATCCTTAGAAATGCCTTCACTCTCTCCTCCATTTATTTCAGAAAAAAACTTGAATTAAAATGAATAGCTTTTCGATGCCAATAGTTTTGTCGAAAGTATTGCAAATAGACTTGTTAATTCTTTGTATTCCTCCTCGGTGGGTTGAGTTATTTTCTGTAATACCTCTATTCTTTTTTGAATCTCACTGGTTTCCATACTATAATATTTATTTATTCTCTCTCTTTCCTCCCTCTCTCTCTTCTCCTTTTCCTCCTTCTCTCTCTCCTCCTTCTCCTTTTCCTCCTCTTCCCTCTCTTCTTCAACTCCTTCCTCATCCCTTACTATCCTTGAATCGTTTACACCCCATAGAATATTATACATATATTCATCAGGATTTCTTGTTATTCCTGTATCCAAAATAATATTTTTTACAACAGGAAACCAATAAAATTTATTTTGAATTTCTAAAAGAGCCTTACCTTTTCTTAACTTTATAATTTTTTCATTATTTAACATTCTAATTAAATCTAAAGTTGTCGGTTTATCAACATCAGCATAATGCCAATCTTTTATTGAAAATACCTCATTCTTGTGTTGTAGAACATATTTATTAAAATACCTAATACCCTTTTCTTGAAGGTATGCTTGGACACAGAAATGATAATTTTCTTGAAGCCTTCTTGCTGTCATTTATGTATTAGAAATATATGTTAGAATAATATTATGGCACGAAACACCTCCCCGTCTTCCCATAGTTAAACCATTTTGTATTTCCTTACTTATTATATATAATCCTGTTTTTTCTGTTTTCATGAGATAAACAAGGGCAAAACCATTATTATATTTACCCTTATTAAATTCTTTTATTTGTTGTTTACTAATCGTGGCTCCACAAAACTCATTCTCGATACCAAGTGGATAATATTATTCCTTACGAGACTGATTTAATTGTTCCAGGTCTTCGAGGTTAATTTTAAATGACCAATTATACCCTAAATCATTCATATCATACCCCCATTGTTCTATTCTCATACAAACGATACGCCCTTCTTTATAAAAATTTATTTTAATTCGAACTGTGAATTCTGTATGACCTGGAGATAATATCAACACTTCTGTATCTTTGGAATACACAGCCGTTTTATTTAAGTATATATATATTGTGATAAATCGCTTAATCTCACCAAGTCATTCGCGTCAGTCGGGCTTGGATAATTTTTTAATTTATAAGCATTTTTCATGTTAATATTTTTGTTTATATTATATTTATGTCGTTCAGCCTGTGCCTTTGTATAATAATTTGATAAATCAATATCCAGTTCTTGAGATACACCAAAGATAGAACCATCTTTACCAACATAAGTCATTTATATTAGATTAAAAATAATATCATAAAATTTTTTATTTTTGTTGAGTTGAAATAACACATAAAGACATAATTGACCACAACACTTGGAATTTAATTCTTGGACTTGAAATGTTTGATAAACACCATTCTGTAAGAATTTTATGACTTCAACAGGTGGTGGAAGACCAAAACTATCAAAATAATATTTGTCTTGACTATTAAAAATACAAACCCAATTGAGTACCGTTCCCATCATTATCTTCTAAGTTCATAATAATATTCTTTGTATGTTTCGGCACATTTGTTAATTCATCTCTCATACAAATAACCACATTATGAATTTTTAATTTCTTACAATATTTGGCAAGTTGTAAATTTGATGTTGTATTCTTTCCAAATTCTTTCAACCACTCATCAATGCTCATTTATTTATTAGAAACATATAATCCATTACCTCTTTTCGTTCCTCATTACCAACACCTGCTTGTGCTATAGAAGAAAGCATATCTCCAACTAACAATCTCGCTTTATCAGGCAGACCTTCAAGTTTTTCAGCAAAATCTACAATTACACCACTTCCACTAATTTGTTTCTCCAACTCTTTGTTATGTCTTTCCAATTCTTTTTGAGCCTGGAGTTGAGCCTTCCTTTCGTTGGCAGTTTTCACCGCTGTTGAAATACCACCCGTCAATGCTCCAACCGCACTCAAACCAGCAAATAAAGGAATTAGAAATGGGAGAAATCCTCCACTCGTCTCTCTTATTGAATATTTTTTCAACATTGGTTTTGTCATTTTAATTTTAAGTGAGCCAGTGTCATTCAAGATTTTAACCTGTTCTCTTGTGAGCAAAACATCAATTCTTACTGCTCCTTTTCTCTGAATTGTATTAACGTTAATCGTACAAGGCTTTTGATTTTGAACACAAGTTGATAGTTTATGAAGATTGATTTGATTAACATATACCCCAGTTGGTACTTTGCCACTCATTTATTTAACAAAAAATTATGTGAGACTAATCATCACACCATTATCTGTATTAATCTGCAATTCTGTTTCTTCCAAAAGCAAACAATATGTATAAACTTCTTCACTCTCTCCTCTTTCAATGTATAGGGAAGTATCCACTCCATTAGACTTTATAGTTTCCTTTTGAGCGCTCAGGTCAAACGCATAGATTGTATACAAACTTTTAAATGCTGTCATATCCAAAATAGGTTCTTTATTTCCATTACTTTCACACACCTTTTGGTAAGACTTGTATGCTTCAGCAAAATCATTTTTTTCCCAATTAATTTCCAATCTATCTCGTGGATAAAATGTTCCATCTAGAGAAACGCGAAGTTGTTTCACCTTAGCATTATCACTCAATGCATTATTCTTATCAGTCGCAGTATCACCATCTGGCTTTTTAAAAATCATCCACAGATATCGTGGCTTTCCTTCCAGAACACCCAAATTCCACGTGTAAGTAGTTTGGTTGTAAGTAGTTTAACGTGTTGACATCTTCTTTTGAGGTATGATACAGTGAGTGGTTTCTTTGAGTTCAGTCTTCGATTCAACATCTCTTCTGTTTTAAGATTAGGAGTATATTCACTGATATACCAACTCATCTCCTCAATTACAAATTTATTCTGTTCACCAAAAGCACTACCAACACCAAAAAGCAATCTATTTTCATTATCATTCCTTTGTAGTTGAAATCTAATTTTAAGACCATACAGAACTTTATCATAATCACAAAATCCAAATATACCTTTAAGAGGAACTGCCACAGTAAAACTATTTTCTGCTTTTGTATCATCATTATACATTCCTTTCCTTTGAATATATCCAGGGTCTGTGTTTGTTCCCGTTGACATATCAGGAATAAAACCTTCGACAGACCCCTTTCCCATTCTATCACTGAATGTATAGAGTGTAAATTTCATCATTTCAGATACAGCAGAGACATAATCAACCGCTTCAACTTCTTGTGTTCCAATATACAATCGCACACTATCAAACATTTTCCAGAAGAAATCATTTACAAGTGTAGCGTTTGTGTTATTCCCAGTCTTAGTGAATTTAAATTTACACAACAAGAAACTTTCGGAGAGATTCAAATAGGTTTGTTGATTATTTATTTCAAAACTTTTTGTACCATTTGTATTCCAGTCTGTTCCAGTTATTGCATTTACCTTGAAGTAATCTTCTTTTTTAGTGGAGTTTGAGATAATAATAGTATCATCCAAATCATAGATACTATCAATTGCTTCCATACTTGTATTTATTTAGGAAAAAAGATGTTAAAACTTTTGAAACCCTGATCCAAGTATTTGAATTATTTTCTGTCGTTCTTGGGGGACAACTGAGTTTTACCTTTCTTAATTTCTTTTATTGCTTGTAATTTATGAGATTCCTTCTGAGCATCTTTTATACTCTTTACAGCACCTGCTACATTTCCCACAGCAGAAGCAGTTGAACCAATTAGGTCTTTATGTTTAAGAATAGTTGAACCAATACCCATGAGAGTATCAATTATCCCATCTCCTCTAAATTGATGTCCGACACCCCTTTGTCTCTTAGGTTTATAGTATCCTCTACCAAGATACATACCTTCACCCTTGTAGTACGGCGAAAGGAACATCCCATCCCCTGTAATTATTTTATATTTTCCCAACTCGTGTTTCCTCACAATAACCATCGTATTTATTTATTGGAAAACTTCACGTAGGTGAATTCTGATGGATATAACTTCTCCATTAAAAGAAATCACACGATTATCTTGGTCGGTTATCCTAAAATTTACTCTGTGTATGGTTTTTCCTGACACAGGTAGATAAACCAAATTTTTAGGTTCCATATTGAATTTATAACCAATTGGGGTTGAGTATGCGCTGAATGAAAATATTGTATTTGTTTTTTTTCCATCATTATCAGCACCATCAATCAAATCACAGTGAATTAACACCGAATTTATTCCTGAGGATATTTGAATGACATTATCACTGTAAAACGTCCCATTAGTTTCAATCCTTTTTGAGGAGAAACCCAATAACTCTCTAAATGAATTATCAATTGTGAAATCAACCTTGTAGTTATTTTTAACTTTAATCGTTGATTTTGAAGTATGTTTTTGAATGTTTATAACAATATTTTTTGGTTCATCACCCTGTTCTTTCATAAGACGAGCAATTTCGGAAGATATTTGAGAAATCTCGTATGCTCCGGGTGAGACTGTTATCATTTTGTATCCACTTCCCGGATTATAACTAAACTTGTCATTTTTCTCGGTTATATTAAATAAGGTATTATAAGTTTCCATGGACAATAAAGATGCCTCATATTCTTTTGTTGTGTCAAGTTGTAGTGGGTATGGGAATGAAGATGTGTGGTCGCTTGTTGTGAAATTAAAACTCAGGATTGTGCTTCTCATCTTATTTAATATGAGATAAAATGTCTTTATATTGAGATTTATTAATTATTTTCATGTTCATCAACTGGTCTAAAATGGCTGATGCTTCATTAAAACAAGTGTTATTTCCAGCCTTCTTACTGCCGAACAACAATAACAGTCTATTATCGAATTGCGATGGGTCATTTGGAAGAAAACTAATACCTGAACCAAGGATACTTAAAGCCTGAATAATGTGTTTCTCCTTCTCATTCTTCCTACTTTTACCAGAAAGAATAACCTTATAATTTAGAGTGTTCAGCAAATCAATATATACTCTATCATCATTATTTTCCATATCCAATGGTTTATCAATATACTTTGATTCATCCCTCACAGTTGAACCTTGTCTTCCATCTTTTGTGAGAAGAAACATTAATCTCGGAGTTAGTTTAACAGGGGGTTGAGCAGAACTTAAGAACCTTAATTCATCATTAAATATCAATACCTTTTCTTGAACAAGATGAAATATTGCTGGTTGTTCTGTTGGAATGAGTCCTGCTTTGGTTTTTGAATCCGCTGAATATTCATTGTTTTGAACAGCATTCACAATATAATCAGGGGGTTGATTAATCTCTTCCAGTTGTTGAAATAAACCTTCATCATCATATTCTAATTCTCCTAAATGCTCTAATTCTTCCTCCGTCATTTGACTGAAATCTTTTAACATTTGAAGCTTTCTGGGAGTATATTCTACTGTGGGAACTGTGGAAACATCTTTCATTTTTTCTTGGGAAGTTTTTAAAAGTGGTTTAAAAAATTTCTCTTGTTTTCTTTCAAATGCTTCTTCGCCCGTTAGTTTCTGTCTGCGTTTCTTCTTTATGTCTTCCTGTTGTTTTACAACTTTTGAAACCAACTCTTGATGTTCCTTAAATCTTCTTGCTCTTTCTTTTGTATCCATTTATTTATTGTAAAATATCATTGAATGAATTGTAAAGATTAACAGGGAAATTTTCCTTTTCTTCATCATTCAAGTAGATGTGTTCAAATAAATCCTTTTCTTTAAATATTTCATCAAATTCTTTATTAACATTAATGCGAGTTGTAATTTCTTCTTCACGAATACTTGCATCTCTGCTTTTCATACGTTTGCGTTGAGTTTCTTCATCAACTTCAAAACCGAATGATAAAATCTTCACTCCGCTCAGATATTTAATAATTTGTCTCGTTCCTTCTGGATTAGTTTCTAATATCCCAACACCACCAGATTTTAGTTTCCTTAACTCACTCTTACAATGTGAATATTTTGTTGTACCAAGAGAAACCTCCTCAAATATTTGTCCTTCATTCCTCAATCGCATATGTTCCTCCACTGAAATATAGTGATAATCTTCACCTTTTACTTCTCCAGGTCTTATTGCTCTAGTTGTTGTTGATACAATGCGTATCACGGGGTGTTTTTTAAGTAAATTTACAATATTCTCATTTGTACTACACAAGAACCTTGATTTATGAAAGTTTTTTCCAGAAGCAGATTTACCCACAAGATTTATAATAATAGTTGTCATTTATATATGTAATTGTTTATAAAACAAAAAATATATCCCTTAATATCTCATCTTGTTTCACAACAATATATTTATATTTTTCAATCATGTGCTTCATTTAATCCTCAAATTTCTTTTTACTACATAATGTAGAACAATTATCTCTCCAAAAATTATTGATATCTATTGAATTTAACTTGAATAAAATAAAAGTATTAGCATTGTTTCTGATGGAACGACGAGGAAGTTGAAAGTACGATTGACTAAGATAAATACAATTACAAGAAGAATGTCTCCCTCTTGTGTAGTAGCTGTCCATTACCGTTTGGTTTCTCTCATTAACACAATCATCAAAGATAACGAGGTTCTTTTTTGATTTATCCAAATCTTGGGGAGACGGTATATCATCCGTATTATCACTAAGAATACAAGTTATAGGATTTGATTTCTTTTTACATCTCTGTGTATCACAAAATAGTTGAATTATATCTTCAATGTTATAATCATTTAGGTTTTTTTGACGTTTAAATAAACCGATTATATCTTCTTTTGAAGACCAGCATTAAAACCTTGTGAGAGTAGTTGATACTCTGGTTGAAAACTCGACTTTGTGAAAATTATTAAATTATCATAATCTAAAAAGTTGGGAGTGAGGAGCATTTTTAAAAGTAAGCAGGTTTTTCCACATCCACTTGAACCAACTATGAGACATCTTAATGAATTTGGGAGATTTTTATGGTTGTTAAATTTTATCTTATTTTCCCAAATAGGTAAAAAATCATTCATTTATATATTTGAAAAACAGGTTATTTAATTTATTATTGGCTTTTTTAGAAACTCTATATTTTATCCTAAGTTCAGGTTTAATTTCAAGATAATCCATTATTTTATTTATACAATATCTTGTGTTGATATTTCCCTGAAAATTACATCCATGAATAATATACAACAACAATCCTTTGAACATTTCTCTTATACGTTCAGTTTCTTCCCTTGTAAGGAAAGGTGTGTTATCACCCTCATACTTTACATTCATTTCTCTAATCAATCTTGTAAAGTAATTCATTTTTGGTGTAAATCTAAAAGAATTATTTTCCTTTTTATATTTTTTATTATCATTAATTAGAAGATAATCACAGAATATACATTGTTTATAGGCTTTTGACTCTGTGTTTAATCCCCGTCTTTCACACGCAGGACAATTCTCAAATTTGTCATATGGAGAATCAGGAAAGTCTAGCATATTTATAAAGTAAAACTTTACTTAAACTGAAATTCATCTATACTTTCAGTTGTATATTACCATCGATATCGATATACTTTTTTTCATTATCAGATTCAACAACAACATTTTTTATATTAAAGGTAATTTTAAAATTATCGTTAACTACTATTGAACGAAATGTCATTTCACCTGATATATTAACATCCTTTATGTCATCAGGATTTACATCTTTAGGGTTGTTGAAAAAAATACAAATTTCTCCTTGCATATTACAGATGGTCTTATCTTTTCTTTCTAAAGCTTCATCCATAAGGTTTTTGTTCTTTGATACTTTTTCTTGTTTCATTGCTTTTTCTAGTTTTGAATATATTACAAGAAGGAGAGGAGAAACTTTTGTTAGAGATACTTTAATTGATGTTCTACCAGGTATACTAAAAGCCCTTCCACTGAAGGAAATTGAAGAACTCATATTATTTACCATAATAGTTTTTATCCAATAGTTGTTATATTTATCTTTGTTCAATTTTACATCCTTGATATATTTCTCAGTATCTTTAACAGATGAAGAGATTGATTGAAACTTGTCTTTTGTGTCTTGAAACATTGTATTTATTAAGTGAAAAAGTTGGAGGATAAAATGTTTTTAAGCACAGATTCACCTATAAATTAAACGAAATTTTCATCAAGAAAATTTTAGTTTAAGCAAAGTTTTATTCTATAAATATGGTGAATACAACGTACTGCGACGTTTGTAATCACGAATATAAACATTATAGAAAACACCTCCGAACCAACAAACACACATTTAATCTATTTCATCAAATATCTCCTCTTGAGTTGGAAAGAAAACATTGTGATATCTGTTCAAAGGATGTTTTGAAGAGTAGTTATAATAAACATCTTCAATCACAAAAACACAAGAAAAATGAGTTTAAAGTAAAGGGAGACTATTATATTGAAAACACTGATGGGGCATTTAAAGGGCATATAAAAATAAGGATTTTTCAATTTGGAGAACCCGGTCCATCATCAATAGCTGAATCAATTGAAATAGTGAAACCCGATGTTGAAAAATTTATTAAAAAGACATTAAAAGAAATGAAAACTTTAAAGTTTTATATGGGAGTGAAAATGAATATGAAAAGACAAGATGAAGAACATACTCCTTATATGAGAACAGGTCTTCATTTTATAACATCATTTCAAGAATTTTTGAATAGTGGGGTTTATGAAGAACTATCAAGACAAGAGGAGGATGTTGATAATACAGTGGTAGGAAGTGGATTCAATATTAAAAAAATCATCTTTTTAGATATACACATTCTAAAATCAAACCCTCTTAAAGCTTCTTCTTATATTGAATTACCAAAAGAAATAAAACTAAAGAAGGCAGTTGTTAATATTAAGAACAATGATAATAAATGTTTTCTCTGGTCTGTTCTTGCTCACTTTCATCCACCAAAATGTAATTCAGAAAGAGTAAAACAATATATGAAATATGAGAATACCTTAGACATTAAAGATTTTAAATTCCCAATGCCACTAACAGATATTCCTAAATTTGAGAAAAAGAATAATCTTTCTATTAATGTATATGGATTAACGGATACAAACAAAGTTCAAATATTAAAAATTTCAAACAACTATAAAAATGAAGAAACACACATTGACCTTTTATATTTTAGTGTTGGAAAGAATTCACATTACACATACATCAATAATTTATCAAGATTAATCTCTTCTCAGGTATTCAGAACAGCAAACAAAATATATCCTTGTAAGCGATGTCTTAATTCATTTCATACAAAAGAACGATTAGAACAACATTCAAAATATTGTAGTAATCATAAATCAGCTGTAATTACAATGCCTAAACCTGGTGAAAAGATTTCTTTTGAAGATTATAATAAATCTATCATGCACCCATTTGTGATATACGCTGATTTTGAATGTATCCTTAAAAGATAAATACTGCTTCTCCTAATCCAAAAGAACCATATACAAATAAATATCAAAAACATATTCCTTGTGGTTTCTGTTATTATATCAAATCATCTGTTGGAGAAAAGTATAACAAACTTGAACATTATCGTGGAAAAAATGCTTCACAAGAGTTTGTAAAACGATTAGAAAAGGATTGTATAAGACTCACTAAATTAATGAAAGAAACAAATGAACCGATGAAATTAACCAAAGAAGAAAAATTAGAATTTAGAATGAACAATATCTGTCATATTTGTGAGGGGGAAATTAAGGAGTCTAAAGTTAGAGACCATTGTCATCTTACTGGTAAATATAGAGGTCCCGCTCATTCCTGTTGTAATCTTAATTATAAATTACCTTCTTTTATTCCAGTCTTTCTTCACAACAGCGCCAACTATGATACACATCTATTTATAAATGAACTTTCAAAAACACCAGGGAATATTTCTGCCATAACAAACACAAGTCAAAAGTATATTTCATTTTCAAAAATGATATTCACAAAACCTTTAACTCGTATTAGGTTTCTAGATTCTTACAAGTTTATGGGAACACCACTAGCCTACCTCGCATCAAATCTAAGCTCCACGGACTCTTTTCCAAATCTTAATTCATTCTTTCCAAAAGAGGAAATTCTCACGAAAGAGGAAATTCAGATTAAAGAGAGAATTCAAAGTAAAGAGGAAACTCTAATTAATGAAGAAATTCTAACTGAAGATGAAATTCTAATTATAAAGAAAATTCGAACTAAAGAGGAAATTCAGATTAAAGATGAAATTCTGATTAAAGAAGGAATTCTTATGAGAGAGGAAATTCAAACAAGGAATGAAATTCAAAGTAAAGCGAAAATTCTTTCAAGTAAGAGAATTTATCCTTATGATTATATGGATTCATTTATGAGATTTAAAGAAACACAACTTCCTTCAAAAGAAAGTTTCTATAATAACCTTTATGAAGAAGAGATAAGTGATAAGGAATATAAACACGCACAAGAAATATGGAAAATATTTAAGACAAAGAACCTTGGAGAATATCATGATTTATATCTAAAAACAGATGTTTTATTGTGAGCTGATGTGTTTGAGGCTTTTAGAACACTCTGTCATAATAAAAATTGTTATGGATTAGACCCTGCCCACTATTTCACAGCTCCTGGTTTAGCTTGGAGTGCAATGTTGAAAATGACAAAACAAGATATAGATTTAATCAGTGATGTTGATATGCTTTTGATGATTGAGAAGTCCAAGAGAGGTGGAATATCACAAGTATGTTCAAAAAGATATGCGAAAGCAAATAATAAATATCTCCCAAATTATGATAGTGAAAAAGATAGTAATTATTTGATGTATTTTGATGCTAATAATTTGTATGGATGGGCAATGTCTCAATCTCTACCTTATGGTAAATTAGAGTGGGTGGAAGAAAAGGATTATGAAAAGGCTTTGATGAATATTGTTATTTCTTCTCAAGAGGAATTGAATGACGAAGAAGAAGGTTATTATTTTGAAGTTGATTTGAGGTACCCGAGTGTTCTTCATAATCAGCATAAAGACCTTCCTTTTGCATGTGAGAAAGAAACCCCAAAGAAAGAATGGTTCAGTGATTATCATAAAAGTTTTAATATTAAAGGCAAATCAACAGAAAAGTTATTAACAACATTCTATGATAAAGAGGGATATGTTTTGCATCAGAGAAGCTTAAAACAGTTTTTGAGAGAAGGATTGAGAGTAGCTAAAATTCATAGAGTTTTAAAATTTAAACAAAGTCCTTGGGTGAAAAAGTATATTCAATTCAATACAGATATGAGAGCAAATACAAAAGTAAAATTTGAAGGGGACTTTTATAAATTAATGAATAATGCTGTATTTGGAAAGACTATGGAAAATGTTAGAAACAGGCAAAACATTACATTCGCAACATCTTGGAAAGAAGCTTCGAGATTGATAAATAAACCAAGTTTTGAGAGAGAAGAGGTTTTTTCAGAGAACTTTTCTGCAATTCATATGAAAAAGGAAAGTATTGTAATGGATAAACCAATTTATATTGGAACAGCAGTTCTTGATTTATCAAAGATATTGATGTATGATTATTTGTATAATGACTTAAAGAAAGAGTATGGTGAAAATGTTTCATTGTTGTATATGGACACTGATAGTTTTATCCTAGATATAAAAACTGATGATGTTTATGAAGATATGAAGAAAAATATTGGAGTATATGATACAAGTAATTTCAGCAAGAAGAGTGAGTTATTTTCCAAAAAGAATGAAAAGGTTATTGGTAAGTTTAAGGATGAGTTGGGTGGAAAAGTAATGAGTGAGTTTATTGGATTGAGAGCAAAGGCATATGCTTATAAGTATGGTGAACAGATTGATAAGAGGTTAAAGGGAATAAAGAAATATGTAATAAAGAAATCAATAACTTTTAGAAATTATTATAATTGTTTGATGAATAAGAAAGAAGAATATAGGAAAATGAATACAATAAGAAGTTATAAACATAACATATATATATATATATATATATATATATATATATATATATATATAGTGAAGAAGTAAATAAAAAGGCATTAGGAGCCTTTGATGATAAGAGATTTATTTTAGATAATGGAATAGATTGTGTTCCATATGGATATTGTATGATAGAGTGAATAGAATAGATTGTGTTTTAACGATGGGAAGATGGGTTAGGGTTTTTTAAGGGCCACCGCCGCGTTTTTTCACAATATATAAATGGTTAAACCAAGTATTAATCAAACTAAAGAGTGGAGAAAATCTCAGTCTTGGTATATAAATGGAAAACATAATGAATGTGAAAAATAGCAAATAAGTCTTATTGAAAAAATAACTAAAACAAAGGTAAATAAAACAAATAAGCGAATTAATTTAAAAACTAGTAAGTTAGAGGATGTAAAGAAAAAAATGAATATCCTTGAATGGACTGAAAACTTTGATGGTTATCAATTGAACAATGAAAAAACAATTTACTATAATCTCAAAATGATATGTGGCTCAGGAGGTGGCCAGATGAGAGCATTAAGAGAAGTTTATCATTTCGTAATGGCACAAAAGGGGTATCTTCAAAAATATAAAGATTCAAATGTTTTGTTTGTCAATATTTTAGATGGGGATTATTGTGCAAAGAAAATTAAACTATTGAAGGAATTTGAGAATGAACAAATCTTTATAGGTTCAATGAGTGAGCTGTTCAACCCGCAGGTGTTCAATTCAATGAGGTTCAACCTCCAAGTTAAAAGGGGAGACAAATAAATATACCTTAGGATAAAAAGGGGGGTTATTTTTAGGGAAAAAAAAGGGAATCGCTGAAAATCCCCCATTCATTTACATGGGGAAAAGTGAGCCAGAATCAGTATTCTTACCCGACATATATATATATATATATATATATATATGTCTCAATATATATATATATATATCTCAATATATATATATATATATATATATATCTCAATATATATATATATATATATCTCAATATATATATATATATATATCTCAATATATATATATATATATATATCTCAATATATATATATATATATATATATATATATATATATATATATATATATATATATATATATATATCTCAATATATATATATATATATATATATATATATATATCTCAATATATATATATATATATATATATATATATATATAGAAATATATATATATATATATATATATCTCAATATATATATATATATCTCAATATATATATATATATATATATATATATATATATATATATATATATATATATATCTCAATATATATATATATATATATATATATATATATATATATATATTGAGATATATATATATATATATATATATATATATATATATATATATATATATATATATATATATATATATATATATATATATATATATATATATATATATATATATATATATATATATATATATATATATATATATATATATATATATATATATATATATATATATATATATCTCAATATATATATCTATATATATATATATATATATATATATATATATATATATCTCAATATATATATATCTCAATATATATATATATATATATATATATATATATATATATATATATATATATATATATATATATATATATATATATATATATATATATATATATCTCAATATATATATATCTCAATATATATATATATATATATATATATCTCAATATATATATATATATATCTCAATATATATATATATATATCTCAATATATATATATATATCTCAATATATATATATATATATATATTGAGATATATATATATATATATATATATATATATATATATATATATATATATATATATATATATATATATATATATATATTGAGATATATATATATATATATATATATATATATATATATATATATATATATATATATATATATATATATATATATTGTTGTGGTTACCAGATTCGCAAACCACCATTCAGGTCCCTTAGGTGAGGTATCTCGGTAAGTGCATGTGTAGTTAGGCCCAAACCCGTTGTCTAGTGGGAATACATGTCATTTATGCGAGCTGCGACTCTTCAGGATAGCCGTTTTTCTTTTACTGTCTTTATTTTGGACCATCCGCCATGATTACCATCACAACCACAACAACAACCACCAACCACAACGCCGCTTCACCACAACCGCCACGACCTTTACCGTCACAACTCGCCACCATCGCATCACCGTCATCTCGCGCCACTCATGGGCACCGATGCTGGACTCGTGTAGGGCGCACGTTGAACAGCATGTACAAAATCACGGATTTTGTGCTTCAAAAACGGATCAAAAACGACACACGCCCACTTTTTGTCGTCCAATCGGTGAGCGAGGGGCGATTTGGCCCCGCCTCCAGGACGATCGATATATGCAAATTTATGGATCAAAAAGCCTTCACGCCCACTTTTTCTCGGGCCAATGGGGAGCGAGGTGAAAGGTCAAAGGGAGGGGGTCAAAGGCGAAGCTACGGGGGGATAAAAGGACCGTGTTCGTCAGTCAGAAAGAGGAGTCGGAACGAAGGAGAGAGTCGCAAAGGAGAACGAGAAGGAGTCGAGAACGAGAAGGAGTCGGAACGGAGGGGACGAGTGTGGAAGACTGGAGCCCGAAGCCTGCAGTGGCTGGAGAAGCTGAAGAGAGTCGGACGAGGGGGTGCTCGCGTCGGTGCCAGGAGCTGCACGCCCGAGGGAGGCCGGCAGCGCGACCTGGCCGAGGTGGAGACGCACACCAGGGATAATAAAGATCCTCTATACCCCGAGCATCAGCAACCCCCTCCTGTTTCCCCCCGCGCTGAGATAGTGCGACCAAGGGGGCCCCGTTCCCACCCCCTGCCAGGCACTGTCCACGAGGCCCGCGGGTTGCGGGGCCATCGCCGCTCCGCGTCTCATCACCAGACGGGTAGGCCCGACCCGGTCTCGGCCTCAGGCCTGCCCCATTCTTGGGGGATTTCTTTTCCTTGGTTTTGGGTATGTGTTGTCGGCGCCGTCTGTGAAGTAGAATTGTATAAGTGTTGCCGTGTGCTCGGTAGTCGGTATTAGCTCTGCACTGTGTTTTCACTTTTATGTTTGCTTTTTGTGTAAATGGAATTGTGTTTTCTTTTTTGTGTGCATTTGGTGGAATTGTATTTGTGTGCTTTCCGTTCGTCGCGAATAAATGTGCTTTATTGTTGAACTGTTCTCCCGCTTCGCTTCGTCTTTTCCTCCATTGAACCCTCATCTTGCTTCACGTAAAGGGTTGGTAGTGGGCTGAATACGCCCGATAATTAATCGAACCGTCGAGGTCGACGATAACACCGCTCGGTTATTCTGATAGTACGGAACGGGTCGCTTAAGTGGCCCGTGTCCGAAGTCGACCTGCGGCGAGGTGCGATCGCCCGGTCTACCCTCCGTGTGGGTACTTAGGTAGGTCGAATTTGGCGAGCAACCCTATCCCACGCGGGGGCTGATTGGCTCGATCGCGGTGAGACCGAAAGGTCCACCCGTGACTGGTTCCCGGCGTTAGTCCGAGAGGGTCACGACTGGATTGTCCCTCCGGTGGGCGACGTGCCGCGATTCGAGTTACGTGGCCGTCACACGCCGGCGGGCGCGAAGACCGCAACACTGGTGTCAGGTCGTGCGATACAAATTCATCGCCCTCCTCGCGGCACTGGTATCGGAGAACAGGAAAACGGGCTCTCCTGTCTCCGGCTAAATTTACGGGAATCGGTCCAGGGGTGAGAGAAGCGACCCCCGATTCCCTCCAAATTACGAGCGAGCAAATTAACCCTTCACGAGAAGCAAGATGGCGTCTCAAGGCGAGCGGGAGCCGGGGGTATTAGAAATGTATATGTGTAATAATGTAGAGTCCATGGTCCAGGATGGAATCCCCGAGCAGGAAATGTTGATTGTGCAGGAACACGGACTCGCCCAACTGAACCCAGGGCCCGAGGTGGGTGCGGCAGCGGCCGCGGTGTATGACACCTCCCCCCCTCTCCACCAAGACCCTTCCCCAACCCTTGCCGAAACGGCTCAGCTGAGTGCATCCAACATGGCCCAGCTATGCGCCATGCTGGCGGCAATGAACAAACAAATGAATGAAGTGAAAACGACGATGGATACAAATACAAATGAAATGAAAAACGAAATGAAAGACATGAACAAGCAAATGAATGAAGTGAAAACGACGATGGATGCGAATACACAGCAAATGAGAAAAGAAATGAAAGAACTACGGGGTGAGACGCAGAACATGGGCCGATGCCTGCAGGCGGGCATGAAGGCCGTGACCAGGGAGCTGGGAATGGCGACTCCACGTGTGGGAGCAAACGAGCTGGGTGGGGGTGCAACGGCTGACAGGCCCGCGGTGGAGGCGGGTGAAAAAATAATTCGTGGAACGTGTTGGGCGAGGGTCGTGACGATGACCGAAAGGGAAAAATTAAATGGGGAGACCAAAACGTGTGAGACGAGACACGAGGTGACGACAACAGAAATAATAGTTGAGACAAGGGAGGTAAAGGGTGAAGAGTTGGCAGTGACGGTAGCCGGGAAGGGAACCATAGAGGAGAGACTACACGAGGAAGACGGGGTAAGTGACGCACACACACACACAGAGGTAGCGGAGAGAAAATTGGGGGGTGAGCTCGCGGAGCGTGCAGGGACCCGGTGCGAGCACCTGGATGGCCTCCTCCAGGAACGAGGGGAGGGAGTATGCCCCCTTAAGGCGAGTCACGACCAGGTGAGTTCGGTCGTGTTTTGCGAGGTTGAGGGGACGGGTGCTGTGGACGGGTGCACGGAGAGCTTGGGGGGTATAGAGGCCCCGGAGACCCTTGTGGGGACACGAATCCCCAGTGTGGTTGTCCCTGTGTGTGTGGTGCAAGGTGTGAGTGCGTCCCCGTGTGTGGAAGCGACCCCGTGTGTGAGTGGTGTGGTAGCGATGGTGCCGGAGTGCGTGCTTCCCAGCACGCCGTGTGTGGATGAGGCACCGTGTGTGGAAGAGGCCGTGTGTGTGAGTGAAACGGCCAGTGTGGATGAGGCACCGCGGGTTAGTGCCCCCGCGTGTGTGGGTGAGGAACCGTGTGTGGATGAGGCACGGTGTGTGGATGAGGCACAGCGGTTGAGTGCCCTCGCGTGTGTGGGTGAGGCACCGCGGGTGAGTGCTCCCGCGCGAGTGAATGGAGCACCACGTGTGAGTAGTATGGTTTGTGTGAGTAGTGAGGCACGCGTGAGTGAACGGCCGTGTGCAAGGTCGCTGTGTGCCAGGGAGACCGTGTGTGTGAGAGAGCGGTATGAGAGGGAGATGTCGGTTGGCATGCGGGAGCACGCAGCCGCATCTCCCGGTGTGAATGTGATGGTGTGGACGGTGTGCGTCGTAACACGCAGGTGTGCGCGGGTGGAATGGAGGCGACGACGGCGACATGGGAGAAACGAAAGCCGGGTAGCGGCTGTAGCTGTTTCGAGCACCGTGCCGGGTTCACCCAGCAGTGAGCACGCGGTCCGTGCTGTGCAACGCACGAGACCACCACGTGCTCGCTTGCGAGAGTGAAGTCCCGGTCCGGAAACGCACGCGGTGGATTTGCCGATCCCGCGGACGGACAAAGTTTAGGCAGGTAAACGGATTTGGACCGGACGGGTTCTCCACGCGATCGTGTGTGTAAAGCTCCAACGGGCAAAGCACATGTGTTCGCGTGGGGAACCCCTCGAGACGTGGGGCTTGTGTTTTTTTTTTTTGCGCACGGTGACGTCATGGCTGCACGTGTGGTTGGAATCCGGCAGGAGGGGTATCTCTGCCGGATGGTACCATCCAAGGAGGGACGAGGAACACGTGCAGCTGCATGACGTCACGGGCAGGTGCAAAGTGCGCGAGCTCTGAGTTGCCGCGCAGGTGCTGCGCATGGAAAAAAAAAAAAGCAAGCCTCACTTTCGGGTGTACAGGATTCCTGGGCAAGGGGTGAAAGACCCCCTTAACCTGGGCACAGGATGGAAACTAGTTAGGGGGAAGGGTTAGCTTAGCTAGACCGACTTCATGGGGCAGGGGTAAGTCCTCATGGAGTCCGTGGAATGGATTAGTTAGAGGGATTGTAGCCAGATTTAGGTGGGGAAATTGATTAAAGAGATTAGGAGACAGTGACAGACTTGTGGATGTGTAGAGGGGACGTAGCTTAGCTACGTAGTGTTAAAAGGAACGTGCTACTAGTGTAAGGGATGACGTGGGAGCACGAGTTAGTTAGGGGGTGCAGATAGAAGGATGACAGAGTTCAGCGGTGTGTGTGTTGAAGAGTTGTGGGTTGTGAGGTGAGTACTTGTTGAGTGAGTGAGGCCAGCGGGTCTGTGTGAGTGGAGCGAATGGGGAATGCATGGTGCGATGAGTGATTGGGGGGAGGAGTGACTCCCGCCCAAGGGACCCCCGGGGTCAGTGTAGATTGAGTCAGTTGGGTTAGTCAAATTGAAAAATGGAGGTCGTTTTGCTGTTGGTGGGAAAGTAGGCTCGAGACCCATTTGGAGGGGTGCAGGAGCCCTGTTGACGGGCTTGGGAGCGTGGCTGCGAAAGGTGAGTATCGCTGATTGGGTACCCCGGGCACCAGGCTAGTTGGCCGCGGTAGGCCATGGGCCCATGGGGGGCCGGGATAGAGTAGTGGGCACGGGTGCGCCTGCTTGGTGCGGGGGCCCGGGGCGCCATTAGCCACGTGGGCAGTGTTGTGGGCACGGGTGACCCTCGGAAAGGGGCCCGGGAGGCCGGCCTGCCACGTGTGCGTTTCAGGGGAGGTGCCATGGGGGGCACTCCCCGGTGTTAGGGAGCTGGTAGGCTCGGAGGCAGTGTAGTGCCCGGGGGTGCCATAGCGGGAGATTCGGCAGAGGGTCGTGCCTGCCAAAGGGAGCCACGTGTCCCAGCCAGGAGACCGTGTGAGGGCACGGAGAGAAAATTGGGGGGCGAGGCCCGAAATTGTGAGGACACCAACACAGGCGACGGGAATCTGGGTTGTTAGAACCAATAGTTTAAGCGAGAGGCGCTTGTTGAAAGCCCCGGGGTAGTTTAACAGTTAAATGGTGAGGGTAGATTAGGAGATGTACCCCTCCGCACCATCCATCCCCATGCTCTCGTTGTGGGCCGCTGGACCCACTTTGGTTATAGATCGCCGAACTCTGGGGAGGCCATTCTGAGGCTTCGTTGGGCCTCGACACGGGATGTTAGCTCTCCCTTATTCCCCTCCGGGAAGGGAACGTAGGGGTTGGGAGTAGGCTAGGTGACAGGATAGGTTAGCCGAACAAGGACGATAAAGGGGGTTAGGGGACGATTTATAGTGGGGAAGTAAAAATAAAAACAACAAAAAAATAAGTTGGGGCTAAATTGGGGTTTGACAAATTAAGGGAGTGGGTATGTACAGTGACAGGCAAAGGCGATAGGTGGGAGGGAGACAGGTAGGTAGGTCCGAGCCCGCCTTCCAAGTGGCCAGCACCACCGCACTCCCTCCACCAACCTCCACTGAACGGCAAAGGCTGGCCAACTTCATCGGCTGGCCGTGTTTTTCTTCGAGGCGGAGGCCGGCCAACTTCATCGGCAGCTGTTGTTTTGCTGCAAGGCCTGTGCCATCGGCTGGTCGTGTTTTGCTTCAAGGCCTGTGCTGGCCACTTCGTCTGCAGCTGCTGTACTTCAAGGCCTGTGCCGGCCAGTTCATCTGCCGGCTGTGTTTGCCTGCAACGGTCTTCTTCTGCGGGCTGTGTTTGCCTGCAGCGGCCTTCTTCTGCGGGCTGTGTTTGCCTGCTCACCTTTGCCATGCCATGCCCACTGCCCAGGTTCACCAGCCCCGTTCAATTTTTGCTTTGCCCCCCCCTGTTCATTTCCATGTGCGCCAGGATCAAGGCAACAGTTTGCAAGCTGCGAGAACTGCCCTGTTGGCAGCTACAACACGGGCCTGCAGTGGCGGCCCGTGCACTGTGTTTGTGTCCATCCATTCGTTGTGCTCATTGCGTGTGCCACTTGAGCTGGCACGGAGACTGCGTTGTGCAGCCCATGCACCGTTGTGGTTCACTGCGTTCAGTTCAAAAAGGAAGGCCTTGGACTGCGTGTGAGCGGCCAGCCACGTTCCCTGTCACCTGCATTGTTTTGAGCCAGAGACTGCATGTGGGCAACCTGGCTCCCTGCTAACTGCTTTCTTTTTGCAGAGTTCAATGATCCTGGGCCATGGTTTAGTGTAAAATTTGTAAGTTAAGGTTAAGATGTACTGTAAATATGAGTGCGCCCCCGGCATGTCTGTCTAGCGCCGGCAATTTTATTTAAGTCGTCCGTGTGAGTGAGTTTGTTTAGGTAGTTACGCAGCCCTCAGGTTATTTATTTTGGGGACACGAATACCATGAATGTCGCACTCAGGGATCCGTAGGTAAAATGTACTAGGGGAAAACTACACATGATGGCACACGAAAATTTGACGACTCGGGACGAGTCTGTAAAAAGGGAAGGGGGTAGTGTTGTGGTTACCAGATTCGCAAACCACCATTCAGGTCCCTTAGGTGAGGTATCTCGGTAAGTGCATGTGTAGTTAGGCCCAAACCCGTTGTCTAGTGGGAATACATGTCATTTATGCGAGCTGCGACTCTTCAGGATAGCCGTTTTTCTTTTACTGTCTTTATTTTGGACCATCTGCCATGATTACCATCACAACCACAACAACAACCACCAACCACAACGCCGCTTCACCACAACCGCCACGACCTTTACCGTCACAACTCGCCACCATCGCATCACCGTCATCTCGCGCCACTCATGGGCACCGATGCTGGACTCGTGTAGGGCGCACGTTGAACAGCGTGTACAAAATCACGGATTTTGTGCTTCAAAAACGGATCAAAAACGACACACGCCCACTTTTTGCCGTCCAATCGGTGAGCGAGGGGCGATTTGGCCCCGCCTCCAGGACGATCAATATATGCAAATTTATGGATCAAAAAGCCTTCACGCCCACTT
>NC_140963.1:31088277-31148277 GCF_056783735.1 Eptatretus burgeri
ATTACAGGATGCAAGGGGTAATTTTCGAGTGTGTCACACAGGAGAAGGATCTGGGGGTGGTAATAGATATGGGAGGTAAGCAGGCAGCACAGTGCCAGGCAGCTATAAGTAAAGCAAATCGGGGTTTTAGGTTGTATTTGGAGGGGGATCATTTATAAATCAAAAGAGGTGGTGTTAACATTGTACAGGAATTTAGTGAGGGCCACATTTAGAATATTGTTTGCAGTTTTGGTCACCACAGTTCCGGAAGTACATAGATTCCATGGAGAGGGTTCAGCACAGGGCGACGAGATTGATTCTGGGCCAAGCTAGACTCAGCTAGGAGGAGCGGCTGAAGGAGACAGAGCTTTATTCACTAGAAAGGAGGTGGTTACGAGGAGATATGATGGAGATGTTTAAGGTAATGAAAGGTATTGATAAAATAAGTGCAGATGAATTATTCAACAGAGTGGACAGTGATAGGACCAGGCCGACCAGGGACCATAGCTTGAGAGTAAAGAAGAGGAGAGTAAAGATGGTAGTAAGGCAGGGGACTTTTACTCAGAGAGTAGTTAATGCATGGAATGGTCTCCCTGGGAAGGTTGTGGCAGCAGAAAAAGTAGATAAGTTTAAATTAGAATTAGATAGGTACTTGGAAGTTATGGAGATAGAGGGGTATGGGGATGTTGATAAGACTTTTAGGTAGTTTGAGCATTGATGGGTGATTGTGGAGTGCTGTTGTTGTTTGTTTGCGTTGGTATATGTGTCTTCTTCTTCTTCTTCTTCTTCTTCTTTCGGCTGCTCCCGTTAGGGGTCGCCACAGCGGATCATCCATATGATCCGCATAGTGATTTGGCACATGTTTTACGCCGGATGCCCTTCCTGACGCAATCCTGGTCGCCTCTTACGACACAGGGATATGGTACACCTATTTTAACCGGGGTATACACCGGCCCAGTGTACTGGTACTCATTTTGCCGACCTCGGAAGGATGACAGGCTGAGTCAACCCCCTGGTGTATTAATTCAGTGGCCCAACGGGGCTTGAACTCAGGACCTTTTGGATCCCAAGCCGCTGCCCTAACCACTGCGCCAACACCAGGCTCGTTGGTATATGTGTATATATATATATATATATATATATATATATATATATATATATATATACATATATACATATATATATACATATACATATATATATATATATATGTATGTTTGCGGAGTGCTGTTGGTGGGGGTCTCATAAAGGGGGATGTGTGGTTGATGTGTGTTTTTAACCAAGCCCATGCCCCCTCCCCTGAGGAAAAAAAAAAAAAAGAATCCAAAAATTTCAAAAACAACATACAAAAACACTTTATTAAAACATAATAATAATAATAATAATAATAATAATAATAATAATTAAAACAAATTGGGATTTTCTTCTTTGGATCTTGTGTTAATAAATTGGTGCGGTGTTGATGCGCAACAGGCATGATGGGCCGAATGGCCTCCACCTGCGTCTAATTTCCTTGTCTTTCCTTATATAAAAATAACTATAATACATTAAAGAACATGGATATGTATCTTCAATATTGTGACAAATTCGTGTTTGAAATCATGATGAGAAAAAAAACTTGGCATTGATTTAATTCAGCAGAGTTATACTTTTGCACCCTACTGTATGTGCGTGTATATTCCAGGGTTGATGCTACATGGAGGTGAGGAGGTGAGCAGTGTGACCACTCCTTGGCTTTTTTCACAAGATCTTGGCTATTCGTTGTTCACTTTGGCGTCTTGGTTTTCTATAGGTTTTTTGGCGTATAGGTTTTCTATTATTATCATCGCTTTTCCGAAACCTTGTGAATTCTTGGCTTTTTTTCATTGGCTCACCTTGGCATTTATGAAAATGAGGAGTGGTCACACTGGAGGTGAGGAGGAGGAGACTTCCCCTCCTCCTCCACCTCCCCCCTTCCCCCTTCCCTACCCCAACACCCACTCTTCCCCCACATCCTCCTTATAGCAATTCCTTTGAAATACAGAAGACTTTGACATTATTCCACAAGGTCTTTATGGCGATTTATTTCCACAAGTTTTTGGCAATCAGCACAAACCAAATAACAATTTGCACGTCCAACTGCCTCCATCAGGCTTTTGATTACTCACCCTGGTTTAATGCACGCAATAACATTCTGGAGTGGAAGAGAGCTAATGGACATTGGTTGTGTTGGTCACCATTAACCAAATCAATACATTTTTTGAAAGTCAGTAGTTTCAGAAACATTTATGTAACCTGGTTAATCATTCACATCACTATAAAATACATCATTAACACAACAAATAAACTGGCATTTATGTGTATATGCACAGGTATAGTCATCTGATGCCCTCAGTTGTAACTCACAAGTAGTAAAGGCAGCAATATATACATAAATCCACCCGTCCATCCATACAAGAAAGAAATAAAAGTACTCACAATCATCTGTGCGCTGATGTGGATGTGCAAGTTATGCGTGTGTGCGTGTGTGTGTGCGTGTGTGCGTGTGTGCGTGTGTGCGTGTGTGCGTGTGTGCGTGTGTGCGTGTGTGCGTGTGTGCGTGTGTGCGTGTGTGCGTGTGTGCGTGTGTGCGTGTGTGCGTGTGTGTGTGTGTGTGTGTAAAAAATGTTTGAATGTAATACGAGGAGTTTATGTACATTTGTGTATATCTATATGCGGAGGTTATATGCACGCATATGCATACGAGAAGTGCAAATGTCTGCATCTGCACACGTCTCCGAGCACGAGTGTATACGTGTGTGTTTTTATAAGGTTTGTTTGTTTGCGCACATGCGGATGTATACGTTCGCGTGTACATCTGCAGACATATTGCATGCATGTCAATGTGCATCCGTACATGCGTGCACACATGATGTGTAAAGAAAGCATTATCCTGCATTATCTGAAAGAGTTAGAATAAAGTGCAAGTGCAAAATGCAACGGTTGTACTCGTTAATCCAGATTTCCTGGAATGTAGCAATGTTATAAATCTTGTTAAACACAATCCACTTGCCTTTTCACGTTTCCTGAACATTGAGTTTACCTACTGAGCCATGCGGAGCCAAGAAGTGATCGTCGTTTTCACTCGAATCCTCCTTTCTGAAATGTGTAGCGAGATATGTGGACAAAGCATTTGTGCCAGAAGACTGCCGCTTTTGACCGCTGTGCTAAAGTTAAAGATTAAGCTCTGGAAGACAGCCAGTGTCCACAAGAATCACTATCAAATTCCAGCTGATGATTAACAGAAATAACCGCTGGTGCTGTGCCATGTACAATGCCATACAGGAATGAAGGGGCATGGAGCGGCACAGCAGGCAGCTGCTTGCTGATTGCGCTTTTTAAAGGTTGCACGAGGTGTAGTTTAACAGACGAATATCTTTGTGGAGTTCTGCTTTCCTCTGTTGGACAGTTAGGATGGTTACATTATACTTTCGCTGCACAAACCGTGTACCCGACAGGTATGTCTGTTATAGTGTCTTCAGAAAGTATTGACACCCCGAGACTTTTGTCACATTTTGTTGTGTTACAACAAGAATTTAGAATGGATTAAGTTAAAAAAAATTGTCACTGATCGACACAAAATACCCCATCATGACAAAGTGAAAACGTGTTTTTCGAAATTTCTACAAGTTAGTTGAAAATGAAAAGCTCGTGTCAATAAATATTCAACCCCTTTGCTGTGGCACTTCAAATCGAGCTCAGGTGTATCCACTTTTCTTTGATCATTCCCGAGATATCTCCACAACTTGATTGGAGTCCATCTGTGGTCAAGTAAATTGAATGGACACGTTTAGAAAGAAACACACCTGTCTGTATAAAGTCCCACAGTTGACAGTGCAGCATGTCAGAGCAGAAACTCAACCATGAACTCCAAGATAGAATTGTGAGGCGGCATAGATCTGGGGAAGGGTATAAAATCATTTATAGAGTTTTGAAAGTTCCTAAGAGCAGTGAGCTCCATCATTAGGCAATGGAAATAACATGGAACTACCCAGACTCTTCCTAAAGCTGGCCGTCCGACCAAACTGAGCAACTGGGCAAGAAGGAACTTTGTCAGGGAGGTGAACAAGAACCCAATGACCACTCTGACAAAACTACAGAGTTCCTTGGCTGAGATGGGACAACCTGCCGGAAGGACAACAATCTCTGCAAAACTTCACAAATCTGGGCTTTATGGGAGATTGGCCACACAGAAGCCACTCCTGAGAAAAAGGCACATGACAGCACACCTGGAGTTTACAAAAAGGCACGTGAAAGTCTGAGAGCATGAGGCAAAAGATTATGCAGTCTGATGAGACGAAAATTGAACTCGGCCTGAATGCAAAGAAGTACGTCTGGCGGAAACTGAACACAGCTCATCACCGATCTTACAGCATCCCGAGCGTGAAGTTTGATGCGGCAGCATCATGCTCTGGGGTTGCTTTTCAGTGGCAGGGACTCGGAGATTTGTCAGAATAGAAGGAACAATGAATGGAGCCAAATACAGGCGAATCCTTGAGGAGAACCTGCTTCAGAGTGCAAAAGACCTTTGACTGCGGAGATTTCCATTCCAACAGAACAATGACCCCAAGCTTACTGCGAAAACAACACCGGAATGGCTACAGAGCAAGAACATGAAAGTTCCTGAGTGGCCCCAAACAAAGCCCAGACTTCGATCCCCTTGAGAATCCGTTGAAAGACTTGAAGATTGCTGTCCACCGATGCTCCCCATCCAACTTGACGAAGCTTGAGCAAATCGGCAAGGAAGAAAGGGAAAACATCCCCAAAGCCAGATGTGTAAAGCCGATCCAGACACAGCCAAGAAGACTCGAAGCTGTAATCACTACTAAAGATGCTTTTACAAAGTATTGGCTCAGGGGGTTGAATACTTATTGACGTAAGACATTTCAGCTTTTCATTTTTAATTAATTTGTAAAATTTTCTAAAAACATGTTTTCTTTGTCATTGTGGGGTATTTTGTGTCAATTGGTGACAAAAAAAAATTCAAATTTATTCCATTTTAAATTCAGACTCTAACACAACAAAATGTAAAAAAAAAGTCGAAGGGTTTGAAAACTTTCCTGAAGGCACCGTACATGCAAGTCATGACAAGTTCACAATATGATTCAGCACAGGTACTCACATGCCTTTTAAATAATATATTTGCAAAGAAAAAAACTGGTGGGGGAAGGAAAATATAAAGGGGTGGGGGAGAGGAGAGAAGGAAAAAAGAGAAAACAGTATACTCTAGAAATAAAGAGGGAGATAAAATAAAGTACACTTGGGAAAATTAATCACGATGGAAGAGAAGGGAGGATTAATGTACGGAGCATCAGGATGTCATGGTGTGCGGAGAGAAGGTGGCCAACATTTCTGCCATTCTTACCTGTGTTATGGAGATGGTCCATTGGAGTTAATTGTAAACATAATTCCTCACGTGATTATAGTCGAGGGTTACTGTGTTTGAGATGCCGCAGTATTCTCATCTTTTGTTTTACAGTCAACCCTCCTGGATTAACCACCGATACAATAAACTTTACTTAAGGAAGAGGCCATTTGGCCCATCACACCTGCTCTACATCAACACCACGTTCATCCAACCTGTCAATTGGTCAACTCCTGGGAAGGTGGGGGAGAGGAGGTGAACAGTCCGGCAGCACAGCATAAGTATAATAATAATAATATTTATAATAATAGCATATATACAAAGCACACACATACACGCACAATATATACACATAATCATGCATGAAACAGAGGAAAAAAAGAGGGAATATTTTGATGAGAAAAAAAAAAAAAAACACTGAGGGAGTGGATGAAGACACTTCGAAACAATGAATATACACTGATGGCACATTCACCTTATGATGAGACACTCTCACAGACATCACAATCACAGTATACAATCACCCATCCATACCTAAACCATCCATCCATCCATTGGTACCATATTCTGTGCAGAGCGTTGATGCTGCCAAAGCAGTCTCCTTGGCTATTGGACACAATCCTGGACGAGTCGCCACTCTATATACAAGTACACCCCAGATCCACGTACCCCTCCATTCCAAATGTGTCTCGGTACTTCCAGTTTAAAAGATTCTGCTTTTTCTGTTGCCACTACCTTTCCAGGTAGACCATTCCATAAATACACTCAATGGATGAAGGACCCTTGCCAGACTGCACTCATCTCTACTCGTGTAGCTTTGTCTTTCTAATCACCCTTCAATTTTCACTTTCATAAAGACATTAAAGTTCCTTTTGGGACAGAATCGTGATAGTATTTCAGCTTTTGTTTAGGACCTAGCACTACTACTACTTATTTGATAGCCACAGTTATTCCCATCATCTTGCGGGGTAGGCCATGGAAAGTTTTGGCACAAATCTTTCACGAAGCAGCATTTTTAATTGAAAGTGGCAGGACATCGGAAATTGTACAGTGTGATGGAGTTAACTCGCCAACCCGTCACAAAATATACTGTGGGAACTTTAACATCTATCAATTAACAACAGCAGAGGGGGACACCCAGCTTAATGTTTATCCAATGGATGGCACACGATGATGCAACATCCTACCCCTGAAACAATAATCTTAATATGAAGTTGGTCGAGAATCAAACTCAGATGAGACAGTGAAAAGTAACTCTGCTACCTCTCCACTCTTTGATGAGACAGCACCTGTCTGGCAGAAACAAGCATGGCAGAGAACTTAAAAACCAAACTTAACGACTTCAGCACTCGTAGAGTGCAGTCTGCCCTCGTGCATTCCTTCTGAACAAAAACACCATCGTTAACTGAACATGCTACTATTATGGCCTACACACCCGTACCATCCATGCACCCAATTATGTCACATAGTTTCTTGGCATGGGTTATGAATGTCATCAATTAAATTCTTCACTCACATTGGGTCATTCATCAGCTTTATGAAGATTCAGATTTTTCAGATAAATATTTCAATTCAACCAATTATGGCAAGAATACCACTTCACAGATGACATCATTATCACCCTATATACCTCATGGGGAGTTGACACATGCCAAGGTTCAATTTTTTTCGTTGACTGGTTTTGGAGAAAATGATGTCCAAACTGCCTTTATGGGAACTGCCTTCTCCCATTGTGTGAAGCTCAGAAATTAACAGTGGATGATATGAATTAACATTCATATCGGGTCAGATCAGGTGTGGGAGCATGCGCTAGAGCAGCGGGTCGCTGCATCCACTTTCCCCCGGTACTCTCGGGGCCACCATCTGGCCATCCCCAGGCAGATGCCTGGCCCATCCCCATCTCTCTGAGATGTTGATCAACTTGCTGCAACCACGAGGCAGAAATGATCAGAGCTAACAATAAAACATATGGGGAGTTTAAAGTTTCGCATCGATCGGACAACAGGTTGCAGAGAAAAACATTTTAAAACTGAAAACCTACAGACACGGCGGATACACAGATACACAGACAGGGGCATTGCAATAGTTTTGCATCCTCTTCGTGCCGAGACAAACAAACACTTCAAGGAGTTTCCCATTATAGTCACAGAAAGCCACACAATGAGAAGGGAACATGTCCCAAAAGATAACATAGTCAAACGAGGAACGATTTATGTTGAAGTTATACTTTTCTTTTGATTGCTTTATATTAAAAGTGTTTCAATGAAAGGTTGTGATGGGAAGCTAAGAAGATATTTTGTGGGTTTTAAAGAGCGATTATTAAGAAAACAAGCGCGGTGGAGCATGCGAAAAGCTCCTTCTCTACTTGTCAGGAAATATAAAGTATTTGGCACCAATATCTCCCTGGTTCCTAAAATATCCCTGAGCAAATTAGGAACGATGAGGCTTGGCTTGTGTTCCAACATTCGTCTGCATTCTAAAAAAAATCCATTGAAAACGAGTAACACAAGGGAAACTGAAAGAGTACAGCAATTTCGTGGTAATAACGAGGTGTATGCTTCATGGTAATAATGTCATCAGTGACACTAATTCACCCTCAACAAATGCCCGAAAAGGATACTATAACCAGAGAGTTGGTGTCAAAGGCACCCAATGCTCATCTGTTTATACATTTATCGTTTTTAAAGGATGAGTCTCATAATATTTTTTTTATAAAGCATTGCAGTGGAGTCTGATCCAAATAATTTTAAAGCAACATATGTATTTGTATATTGTAATCAGTAAAAAAATAGTGTGGTAGATAAAAACATTAGAAAGGAAATAACTTGCACCAAAAACTTTTAACATTTTCACGCTCATGCTCACACTCACGCTGACGCTGACGCTCACGCTGACGATCACGCTGACGATCACGCTGACGATCACGCTGACGATCACGCTGACGATCACGCTGACGATCACACTGACGATCACACTGACACTGACGCTCACGCTGACACTGACGATCACGCTGACGCTCACGCTGACGCTGACGATCACGCTGACGCTCACGCTGACGCTGACGATCACGCTCACGATCACGCTGACGATCACACTGACGCTGACGATCACGCTGACGCTCACACTCACGCTGAAGCTGACGCTCACGCCGGGGATATCACTATAGCTCTCTGCTCTTTGAACAGGCGAGCTAAAAAGAATACTAGATCATAAATTACAATTTTTAAAGCATTTAAGAGATTTACAAGGATAACTGCAGTTATATTTTAAAATATCAAGAACTTTGAAGCTGATAGAGGTCTCAACTTGGTCGTTTTTGTATCTTGAAATATAAAATTGAGGCTCACAGAAAAGTGAAGAGAGAGGGGGTAAAATGCAACATGGTGACACACAGTGAGGCTGTGGGGTCATATGTGGATTGGACAAATAAGTGGATAAATCAACAAGAAAAGAGAAGGGAGAGGGAATAGGGAAGGAAACACAGTAACCTGCAATTAAATATGATATTGAGTTGAGTTGTGTGAGATGAATGAGGAGAGAGGAGAATGGAAGTAGGGATATTGGGGATGACGAGAGATTTAAGGTGAAGCCAGACGAGATCTGTGACTTGCTACAGGTCGCATGTAAACCTGTACTAACCTGGTTCATGGTCGGGTTGTGGGTGACTAAACCATCTCCACTACCATGTTTCCTGGTGAGGAGGGTCGATGCACATGGACACCCAGCAGGATTAAAAACAAAACCAGTCAAAGGGTGGAGCAGCTCCTTGTGAGCCAACAGCCATCCATTTCTAGTGCCCAACTGTCTGCAGACATCCTCCTGCAGTTCGGTTTTTTATTTTTATTTTTTAGGTCGTCAGTGACAGGATTTGCACTCCGGCCACCGTAAAACCCTTCACTCCACAAAACCCATAAATGTAAATAAAACTTAAAACCCACTCCGTGGGAGTACCTACTGTGCAGCTTCCCTTCACAAGGCAGCTCACCGGATGATGGGATTGGGGCAAAGCCTTCGGGACCCCCAAACTTTGCTGACAGGAGGAAAAACACAGGGTAACCTTTCTGGGTCGGATTGCGGTAGTGTGTGTCCGGGTGGTGCTGAGGTGTTATCCACCAGACGGCAGTCTCCTTGGGTTAACCTGAGGCGGTCCCTTCAGGTGGGTGCCTGGAATGTCCTACCACGAGGAGAGGATGATCACCTGTCTCTGAAATCATCTCAGCTTTTGCGTTTGAACATCGGGATTGCAGCTCTCTCTGAGGTTCAGAGACCGGATTGTGGCGAGATCATGGCGGGTGGTTACACCTACTATTGGTCTGGTGGCTCTGATGGTTACCATACTCAAGGAGTTGCTGTAGCAGTGTCCAATAAGCTGACTCCAATGATAATTGAGGTAATACCGGTCAACGAGCGTATTATGAGACTAAGGATTTGTCACTTCCTGGGTGTCATTTCCCTGGTCTCTGTATATGCCCCGACTGAGGCGAGTGATCTCACCGTGAAGGATGCATTCTATGCCACGCTCCAATCTGTGGTTGATCAGTGCCCCAGGCAATATTCTTTTTTAGTATTGGGGGATTTCAATGCATCGACTGGAACTGATCGGGATGGTTAGAAGACGTGTGTTGGTCCCCATGGGTTTGGAACTATGAATAAGAATAGCACTAAGTTCCTTGACTTTGCAAGAAGTCATGGACTTAGGGTGGCTGGTTCATGGCTTCAAAACACACAAGCTCACCGCTGGACTTGGTATTCCAACGCTGGTGGTGTGGCAAAGGAGATGACCATGTGCTCGTTGATGGTCGCTGGAGGATGATGTACACTGACGCTCACGCTGATGATCATGCTCACACTCAGGATCATGCTGACGCTGACAATCACTTACAATTAACTGCAGGGTCTACCGGAATGCTCAGTTTTTCAATACCGACCACAGGCTTGTGTTAGCAACTCTGAACTCAAGCTTAAAACCGGGAGAATGTTACCATCCCAGTCGAGGCTGGATGTTGGCAAGCTCAAGGAAAAGAGGGTGGCTGAGGAGATTGCAAACAGGCTGAGTGGGGATTTGGGGGGTTTGGGTGTTTTGAGAAATCCTGAAGAGTTGTGGAGTGCCTTCAGGACCACCATCCTTGATGTTGCCGGTGGATGTCTTGGAACTCACCGAAGGGCAAAGAAGGATTTTGTCTCTCAACGGACATTGGATACCATTGAGGAGAGTCACAGGGCCAGACTTATTGGCAGAGCTGAGCTGCTCAGGGAGTTGAGGCAAAACACTACGTGCGCTAAGGGTGGACAAGCACGCCAATGTGTGAGGAATCTGTGAGGTGGTAGAGCATCAACTGTGGTCAAATTATTCTCGTCCCGCTTACACGGGAATTTGCGCCTAGTGTTCATCCAAGCTCATCCCTCGGTGTACTGCAGTTAGCACGTAGGGTGGTGGGCACTTGACAGAGGAGTCCGAAGCGAAGGCCCGCTGGGCCGGTTACTTTGAGCGGCTGCACCAGGCTGATCCACCAGCTGTTGAGTTGGATGTCAAGGGTGTTACTATCCCTATTGCTGACCCTCCACTCAACTGTGATCCACCTTCGTTTGGGGAAACACAGGCTGCAGTGAACCACTTGAAATGGTTTAAAGTTTTTGGGATCTGTGGCAATCATGCTGAACTTCTCAAGGCTGGTGGAAATGCTGTACTCATGTTGTTGCATAAAGTTCTGTGCCCTGTCTGGAACACATGCATCATCCCAACTGACTGGAAGAGGGGCCTTGTTGTCCCTCTCTGGAAAGGGAAGGGTGATCACCAGGACTGCAACAACTCCTGACGGGTGACGCTGCTCTCAGTGCTAGGCAAGGTCTTCGCTCGAACAATTATTGATGGGGTTCGCCACCATCTGCTTGAGCACCAGCGTCCAGAGCAGTCAGGCTTTACAATAAAGAGATCAACGTATCCTTGCTCCTCAGGTCCTCACCGAATGCAGATGAGAGTTTTGGCAATGGTTGCTTGCAGCCAATGTTGATCTCTGCAAAGTACTCAATTCAGTGAATTGGGATGCACTCTGCAGGTTTCTTCGTCTTCGTGGGGTGCCAACAAAACTGATCAATCTGATGTCTGAACTCTACTCTGGTACTGAGAGTGCTGTGAGATGTGGTGGTACCATCTATGGCTTATTTCCAGTTGTTACTGGAGTTCATCAGGGCTGTGTACTGGCCCCATCACTTTTCAATGCTTGTATGGACTGGATTCTGGGGAAGATGTTGGAGAGATCAAGCTGCAGTACATCATTTGGGAATGGCAATATCTCTGACCTTGATTTCACAGATGATGCAGTCATCTTTGCAGAGACTGGATATATTTTTGGGGGCCCTCGAGGTGCTGAATGAGGAGTCAGAGCCTCTGGAATTATGGGTTTCCTGGGTCAAAACTAAGATCCAAGCTTTCAATGACATATTGAATGCTGCAGTTTTGTCTGTACCTGTTTGTGGTGAGGTCATGGAGAGATTCACTTCCCATGGCAGTGATAATCATGTCTCTGCTGGCTGTGAGTCAGAGGTCAATAGATGTCTGGGTCAGGCCTGGGGAGTCATGGATTCACTCGATCATGGGGTGTGGTGCTGTCGGTACCTGTGCAGGAGGATGAAAGTCTCAGTCTTCACGTCTGGTGCTTCCAGTCTTGCTCTATGGATGTGAGACTTGGACTCTGACGAGGGATCTGAGATGGAGACTTCATTCCTTTGGTACCAGGTCACTTTGGCGAATCCTTGACTATCACTGGACAGACTGTGTCCAATGAGCGGTTGCTGAGAGAAACTCAAATGAGATTTGTTACCTGCATATTAAGTGAGCGTCTGTTGCGGTTGTATGGACATGTGGCTCATTTGCCTGAAGCTGATCCTGCTCACCAGATTCTCTCAGCGAGTGTGCCTTATGAGTGGAGGAGGCCAATGGGCCAACCACGTGCCTCGTGGTTGCAACAAGTTGATCAGCATCTCAGAGAGATGGGGATGAGCCAGGCATCTGCCTGGGGGATGGCCAGATGGTGGCCCCTAGAGTATCGGCTGAAAGTGGATGCAGTGACGCGCTGCTCCAGCGCATGCTCCCACACCTAACCTGACCCGACATGAGATGGTGGTCCACTGTTAATTTCTGAGCTTCACACAATGGGAGAAGGCAGTTCCCATAACTGGTAGAGGTAAGAAGCATGGGAGTGGGGGGGTGAGCATTCCACCTAGATTTTGGGGTTTAACCCAGAGGGAGCAACTGGATGAATGCATGTATACTGGAAAACCTGAAGTGGGTCAGAGGGGGAGCTACACCAAAGGAGAGGAGGTAAAAATAAAATAGCCCCGAGTGGACTCAGTCACCTCTTGAGGTTGCAGTTCTGACCTCGACTGAATCCAAAACCTGAGAAATGTCACGGGCGATAGACTGGAGTCAATTTTGGGGACCCCCCTCCCCCTCCCCAGCCCCTCAGAGAGCCTCCCTGATCTGGAATCAAAAAAAAAAATCGAAGACCAAGCAATCCTGTGGTCCATCGAGTAGAAAGGATGCTTTGGGCTTCAGAGCAATCAGTCGGTAAATAAGGAGACGAATAGGGATCTCAAGCTTCAGGGGGTAAACATCCTGGGAGCCCCCATAATCGAAAAACCAAAAATCTAAGCCTGAGTGAATGTGTGGGCTCTTGTCTTGTATTCATGTGTCAAGTTTCAGAATCATCAGTCGGGTGATAAGGAAGGAGTAGCAAAAATAGCAAAAAGATAACGGACGTACGGATAGACATCCGGACATCCATCCATCCATCGGGACCATACTCTGTGAAGAGCATTGGTGCTGCCGAAGCAGTCTTTGGCTATTGGACACAATCCTGGACGGGTCGCCACTCCGACACACTATACCAGCAAGCTGGCACTTATTTTGCCAACCTTGGAAGGAAGACAGGCAGAGTCAACTCCACCTGGTATTAATTCAACAGCCGAGTGGGGTTTGAACTCAGGATCATAGGATCCCAAGCCTGCCACCCTCACCATTAAGTCAACACCAGGCATATCCGGACATCATGACCTATTTTATAAGGTTGTCTCAATATCAAGAGGAAATGACCGAAAAAGCAGATGTCACCGACCTCTCTGCAATGGGGAAAAAGGCCTTTGTGCTTTGGCCTCATCATGAGGGACAACTACAATGTTGAGAGCCTTAGATTCCACAATAGAAGAGACAGAGGTGATGCTGGGGGTGCCACCCCACAAGGGAGAGCTGTACTCCATTGAGAACATTAGGAGCTGAACCAGAGGAGAGGTGGTAAGAACCAGAGGGGCCAATGATCTTCGATGATATTCACCTTTGATTATGACAATCTCTTGGAAACAATCCTGAAGGATATCTCATAGAAATATCGTATAAGACAATCATCCTGCAGAATACCGCAAAAAGTTTTTACATTCTATAGGTACAGGACATCTTGTACAATTCCTATATGATAATTTGTTTGGAGAACAATGTCCATAAAAGAGTAAACATTTCTCATGAAGAAACAGAAATACCAAGCAGAGGCCGACAACTTTGGTGTTGGAGTACTTTCCGCCAATGCTCAATCGTTCGTCAAAGGTTTCGCTGAAAGTCTATTTCTGTGCATCACATGATGTCATTAGGTCAGGTGACGTGTTTCCGTGCATTCGCCCCCATTTTATGCAAATGGTTGATCTTAATATGTTTGGTCATAATTTCTGAGAGATGAGCTTGCAGTACAAAAATTATTATTTAATTCTATTGAATACGCTTGGGCTGTCAGGATGACCGAGGAAGATGCCCACTCACCTCTGAGCCATTTAGCTTGGTTTATAATCTCAGCCCAGCCATAAACTAAACTCTCATCCTGATGTTTCACATAGAGGGTGATTCATCAATGTGTGTGCCGTCCCGAGGATGGACGTTAAACTGGGCGTCCCGTATGCCAGCATTCTTTTGTGGATGATAAAGATTCCACAGTGTCCTTTGTGAAAAGGAGGCGAGATATCACCGGCACCACGGCTAAATTCCAAATTGCTGCCCCGACTTCCTGTGGCAGAGATGCGACCCATCTCGGATTGTAAATCTATCCAAGAAACTGCTTTGGCAGAACCGACGCTCTATATAGAGCACGGTACCTGATGAATCTACTTCTACCTCCTCCTCATAAATCCTGGATGTGATCACTTTCTCTGGATGTGAAGTGCAAGGGTGAGAACCGTCTTGTTGAGGCGTGCGATATCGCAAGTTAATAATGAGAATTTATTTCATGTAATTTTACTTTTACATGCCTGTTCCCCCAATTACATACGATTAATTCTGAATCATAAATATTTGATTTTGCTGCAAAATGTATTGAAGACTTGTTTTTTCCCTCTCAATTTACCCATTTGCAAAGTCATGGTAAAAGTGATCCACACTATTGATAGGTTAATGAATGTGCCGAATGAATGTTCCCTCTTTTCTTTTGTTTAAACAAAAATTGATGCCAATATTATTGATGCCAAAAATTGATGCCAATAAAATAAAAATTGATGCCAATATTATACCTCCTAGTAACAGCACATTCCCAAAACAAAGCTAAATATGCAAATAAAATATCGATTGTTTGCATTGTATTCTTTCCTTAGCTACACAAGTGGCATTGTTACTGCCTCGTTTTAATCGCTTCTTGTTATCTCCATCATTTACTATGGTAAAGGTCAAAGCTGATGAGGTCATGGAAAGCACAGTCTCCCCTCCCAAACCCATTTGATTTAATAGTTTCTCTTTATTTGTGGAAACTGTCATGTTTTGGTGTTTGGGTTGATCAATGACAAAGTTGGCAAACAACCTGAAAAGTTTATTGCAGTCGCCGATACACAAAAACCTCAGATTCCTTAGCCCCCTTACCCCCGAACAAGAAACATTCATCATATTGTGAGAACAGTGGAGGGACCTGAATAAAAGCACGGTTTGTAAAATTTCAGTTCCCCATGACGATGGATCACGATTAAAAGATATGAAGAGACAGAAATAAAGAAATATTGTGAAAAAAAACTACATACCTCAAATGAGAATAATAAGGAGGTGGACAAATTTAAGCTAAACAGAAAGGAACCCAAAAGGAGGAAGCCATCATCAAGTAAAATAAGTCGAGGAAGCACAGACACCAAATTTTTCAAAATCATAAATCATAAATTCAAAAAGGCAGGACGAGAATAAAAATGTTCGGCCGTCTGTTTGTCTGTTTATTTGTAGATCATTCGCCTACACGTCACATTGTGACTCTGATCTTCACAAAACTTCACCATTTAGTAAAGTCCATAATTTAAGCTGGAAGTCCAGTATTTTTGAGGCAAATAGGTCAAAAGGTCAAGGCCAAATAAAGCATCAATTTCCAACCAATTCACTTGATATCTACTGCATATAAAATTGAAAAACATGGGTGGACGGTGAACCCTCGTTGAGGTGAAGTCTGAGTCAACACCTGTGAGTATGTGTTTTAATTACGTACTGTTTGAACGTGAGTTGGGCCATGAGCATGTCTATTGCTTGTATGTATATGTGGGAAAAATTACACGTCTCGACCACAAATGGAAACCAGGTCCTCTGGACAGCCATACCAGTGCTCTGCCATCAGTACTGAGCTATCTGGGCGACCAACAGGCTGGACATTCAATTCGCCCATGTATAGATGCCACTCTCTTTCCACTGCTGCTTCCGGGGCATTCGCCGACAACCATCGGAGAAGCAAGAGCCTGTTCACGAAAGGGTCTCCTCCCACGGGGGGGGGGGGCAATCCCATGACTGCTATTATTCACCACAGAGGGTGTAGTAACACCCAGCTTGTGGATCACCCAGATGGCAGAGAACTGGTATGGTTGTCCAGAGGACCTGGATTAGATTCCTGGTCTGGGCATGAAATTTTTCGAACATACATACATATCATCTTTATTTCCTGTTCATTTATAATTGTTGAATTACATATTATTGGACCTTAATTCTGTCTTTTAATTGGCTAGATTAATTACAGGCTATTTGAATATACATTTCAGACACAGACGTTTGGAGCCCTTTCACCTTTTAAACCCCGAAGACATTTTAAGATCCTGAAGATCCTTAAGACCCCAAATACCCATAAGACCCCAAAGACTAATAAGACCCTTTGGAGCCAAAAGCCCCTTTGGAACCTTTATAACCCCAAGACCATCGAAGAGGCTTTTGACCCTTTATAACCCTAATACCCCTTTAGACCCATTTAGACCCTGAAGATCCCTGAGACATTTTAAAACCCTAAGACCCCTTACAACCCACAAATACCGTTAAGAGCATTTATAACCCTAATACCCTTTATAACCCTGAAGACCCTTTAAGACCATGAAAACCCTTTAACACACCTGAAGACCCTAGGACCCTGAAAAACTTCTGGACCCTTTATAACCCTAATATCCTTGAGACCACAAAGACCCCAAAGACACTTCAGGACACCAAGACCCTGTAGACCTCATATACCTCATTATAACCTTTCATACCATAAGACTCTGCAGACCCTGCTAGACATTCTGTCTGACAGCCTTCTGCAATAACACTAGAGGTTCACCAGTCAAAATCAAAAGGCTCCTCATCGGTAAACCACCAAAGTACCAAGCTAAGAGGGTGAAAATAGAATTAATTAATGAAATTTCTCTTTCTTTTTTTTTACATTTTGCTCATCTTTGTTCATGGGAGAGTGGAAAGTCTCATGTGGAGTCGAAAAAGTCCCATGTCGCATCGAAAAAGTCCCACATGGCAAAGAGAAAACGGTGTCCATGGCAACAATTTCACCCCATTATGGGATATTTTTGTGATTTAGTTATTGCCAAACCTCAGGAATTTTTCAACATATCAGATTGAAACTTAAACAGCTTATCTGTAGGCATATGAATTATATGTATACAACATCTGGTCAAAATTAGTCAACGCATAAGGTCAATGCCATCCAAAACATGTAGAACACACATTTGGTGGAAATGAGAAAATGCATCAACCAAATTTGTTATGCACAACAGTCCATCATGAAAAACACTTGCTAGGTCGAATTTTCCAAATTACCAAATTACTGTTTCCATGGCAACTATTGTTTCTTTTTTCACAAGGATCATGCTATGCATGATATCGTTCTTGTTTGTTTGTCTGTGAGCGGCATATCTCAAAAGGTTGTGGACGGATTTGGCCGAAATTTGGTGGATAGGTTGGGTGTGTGACACGGACGAACCGATTTTATTTTGGTGAAGATCCGGATCTGGAGCTGAGAATTATGAAAGTGATTATTCACCATTGAGTGATAGAGCCAAAGACGATAAAATGCATAGCATGATAACTCAAACAGTTATGGACCGATTCGGACAAAACATGGTGGACAGGTTGGGTGGGTGACAAGGATGAATTGATTCGATTTTGGTGAAGATCAGAATCCAGATCTAGATACGAGAATTTCCTTAAATTCGTGATTCCTTCACCATTGAGAGATATTGGGCAAAAAACGATCTATAGTATGATATTTCAAAATATTTGTGGATGAGTTATGACAAAATGAGGTGGATGACTTGGGTAGGTGAAAAGAACAAGCCAATTAGATTTTGGTTCAGGTCTGGATCCAGATCTGATCTATCAGTGTATACAAAACGTAAACTGTTCAGCCTGGCGGAGGTATCCACTGTGCCGAATGCCGTTCGAGTTTCTATAATTAATGAGAATATATTTGTCTTTCACCACTCAGAAACGTGCTTGAGTTCTGTATTGAGAGTATCCAATAAGATCTACAGCAAGTCACCAATTTACGTCGTGAGTGCATTCCTAAAAACTGTAACGTTATAAGAAACGACGTTATTCAGATATGATTTTCCCATTTGCATTGTGTTATAATGGGGGGGATGCATTGCCAGGGAAAAACTTTTGGTCACCCCAACTTAACTCAACCTTCACGTAAGCACATATTACACATACTTAAGTACATTTCACCACAGGCGGAAACATGCGAGACTGGGAAATAAAGCCTCACGGCATCCACCGAGTGCTTGCCATGTTGTCGGTTCTCCACAAGAGGACAAAGTGACATTATCGCTTTCACACTGGCAGACAGCGCGCTACTGTATTAAAAATTTTTGCAAGGTGCACTGCAGTATACCGTTCTAAAAATTTTGAACGGCGTTATATCAGGCTAGCACGATTTGAAATGACTGTTGTCCCATAATGTGACAATGATGTTCTTTGAAAATGATGCCAATGGGCTTGACGTCAATCAGCGACTTACTGTATTTCCATCATGATAAGAAATAAAGGCTAGCATCATCAGTAAATAGAATGAAGGATAGTACATCAGAGGCTTCATGAAAATCATGGACATACATAATCGAACAAAAGGGGACCAAGGATAGAACCTTGTGGAACTGCACAAGCCGTTGATCACACGCTGGGTTCCAACCCGATTAAGCCCACAATTTTTTTTTTACTGTTTCACAGGTGAGTTTCAAACAATTCCAGAGATATTTCTCTAATTCCATCATGTGATAGTTTGTGCAAAATAATATGATGGTCAATTGTGTCAAAAACCTTATAGATTTCGACAACACAGATTATAAATTTCAATAAAATCTGCTTTCATTGCACTCTTCATACAATTCAATTTATGTCATACTTTATACTTATAATTCGGAGAAATAAACAATGCTCCTCCTCCCACAATATTTTGCCTATTGTTGACAACCAAATCATATCCCTGGAGAGAATGAAGTGAATGGTGACCATCTGTGAACCATGTCTCTGCCAATCCTAAGATGGAACAATTAAAATAATTTTGTTCTATTAACATAATAAATTGTTAACAATTTTTTTTATCAACACTACATGTATTAAAGTGCAGTAAAGAAAAGTTATTTTTATTATTTAGCTTAAATTTTTCAACAAACTGATTTTCAGTAAGAGATTTAAAGGAGGCTTGAGGAATGGTGTCATTTGTATCAAAGCTACACTCAAGTTCAACGATTGTTGTCTATACAATAAGTGTGTGTGTGTGTGTGTGTGTGTGTGTGTGTGTGTGTGTGTGTGTGTGTGTGTGTGTGTGTGTGTGTGTGTGTGTGTGTGTGTGTGTGTGTGTGTGTGTGTGTGTGTGTGTGTGTGTGTGTGTGTGTGTGTAAAAGTATTAAATAAATGAGAATATTCCACATCACAGTTACAATTCCCATCAGGACATCAGCATGATTATTATTCGTGGCATGAAGGATTAAAGACTGTAACTCATCCACTTCCAAAGTACTAAAAGGAAAACTATTCATAAATAACAATTTACAATCAATTTGCAACTGCAGAAGTAAAAACAGTTTAGTTCATACAAGTTTTCCCTGATGCCTTGACATGGTCCTCAAACTTCATTATCTCAATATTTAAATTCCTCTCCCTCCTTCCATTCAATACAGAACATGGAGATTTCCCAGAAGTGACTTTTCAATGGAAATAATCCTTTACCGGGACATCAGCATGAGGGGTCTCGGTAGCCGAGGACTGCTGGCTACGGCAATATCGGTGACTCATGGCATCGAGACTGGGTCCTCAGCAGGCTTTAGCTCGTGGAGATGTCTGTCTGCTGCACAATATGGGAAGGAAAGTGTGGAAAAGAAAAAGCAGTGGATTTATAGAACAGTCATCAGACATGATCGACACAGGAAAAACAATAGCGTCCCTTTACTCTCATTAATCTCTGCAGACTACTGCAATTAGAACTGTAATCAACTAGTTTTAACCCTGGTAGTAAAGAAGTACTTCTCTGCAGACTACTGTAATTACCCTCACCAGAGGAGAGGGAATTGCATTTGGCTCTGTTTGTTTGTCTGTCTGTTTGCATGTTCGTTTGTTTGTTTGTTTGTCCGCACAGAATTACGAGTATGGTTTTTCTCGACAACCAGTTCGCAGATTTGCACAAAATTTTCACCATTGAAGCGACTCCTCATGTAGAATGCTGTGATGATTATTATGACATCATAGGTCATGTGGTGTGGCCTGGTAGCCTGGTGTTGGCGAAGTGGTTAGGGCAACGGCTTGGGATCCAAAAGGTCCTGAGTTCAAGCCCCGATGGGCCACTGAATTAACACACAAGGGGGTTGACTCAGCCTGTCATCCTTCCGAGGTCGGTGAAATGAGTACCAGTGTACTGGGCCGGTGTATACCCCGGTTCAAGTAGGTGTACCATATCCCTGTGTCGTAAGAGGCGGCCAGGGTTGCGTCAGGAAGGGCATCCGGCATAAAACATGTGCCAAATCGCAATGCGGATAATACGGATGATCCGCTGTGGCGACCCCGAACGGGAGCAGCCGAAAGAAGAAGACAAGAGGTCACATGGTGTGGCAACCACGTTCGAAAAAAAGGAAAAACTGTGGACCTCTAACTCCGAAACTGCACCATGGAAAAAATTGAAACTTGGTACATGGCAAGTACATGGGGAAATATACCATCAGAGATGGGGAATCCCCCGCCATTGAATGAAAAAGGTCATACATATTCCAGATAATGAGGGAGGTGAATTGGAAACAAGACACCATTTGGTCATCATCTCGAAAAAGTTCCCCAGGGGTGAGGAACATAGTAACCAAAAATAATTGAAATCAGATAAGCGGTTTTCCATTTATTACAAAAAACATTTTTTCAAGATGGACGCCCTAGTCGGCCATCTTGGATCCGGCCACGCACAAAATCAATAGGGTTCTTCCTTTTCAGGTGGTACACGTGTGACTCAAATTTCAAATCGATATGGTGAACAGTTTATGAGTTATCGCACTCACAGCTATAAATGTTGACGCCTGGACGGACGGACGGACGGACGGACGACCTGGGTGACAACAATATCCCCCTTCCGCCACGCGGCGAGGGATAAAAAGTGAACCTGACAGAGATCTTAAAAACCATCCCTGAGAATAGTTGTCTGGGGGCTTGGTGACTATCCTCAAAAGAGCCCTCGAAACAAAACTTTGAGTAGAAGAAAACTTCAAAACTTGGTCCATGAGTCATGATCCCTCACTGAAAAGGAAGTAGATACTTCAAGAGCTGGGAGGACTCTGTTACACCTTCTGAAAATCACATATGGAGAAAACCAGACACACACACACACACACACACACACACACACACACACACACACACACACACACACACACACACACACCAAAAGTGCAACAGAATAATGATACACAATTGAACAACAACAACAACACCAACCACCAACCATTTCAACAAGCACTGCGTCGAAGATTTTAATTTACCTTCCGTTAATACCATCGCGTCGCTTCCCACATCGCCCATCCGTTACCTTTACTTCTTCCAAGCTCTCTCACTTAAACTCTCCCTCCCCCACATCTTTCAAAACCTTTCATACCAATAATAATTATTATATACAGTATTTATCTATAACGAATTATTTAATGGTCCAAATTTCCCCACCTTCTTGTGAGGTCACCAGGGAACTATTTTGACCCAAATGTATCACCACCTGGCTGAACAGGCCTGACATTCGAATGAAAGTGGAAGGAATTTGGACCTTGTTCAGGTGTCAACAACTCACCTACTCGTTTCACAAGGTACCACGGTATATGTAACATCAACCAACCACCACCTGGCAGATGGGTCCTCTGGTTCAACGATCATCAAATTGATAAATTGATGCCTTGCCCTGCAGGCAATATAATCCTGATACAGTTTATAGCTCGATCGAGATTCAAACCCAGCCTTGGTAGCTCAAAGGCAAGTGCACATACCTCTAGATTCTCGATAATATTGCCAGCTACTAACACGCACATACATTCTGGTGAAATAATGTGTTCTTACCGTCAACTCCAAATTTCAATGAATGTCCAATACAATACATCAACACTTTATTCCTAACAATACCATCAATTATTATCTCCACAGAAAACTATTATTTCCATTGAAAAGAAGACAATTTATCAAGAAAGACCCCAAAGATGTGACTTCAATGTTCTTCACAAATATTCAAAATATTTACACGAGAATCAACCGGAACCCAATGTGATTGCTTTGTCAAGAAGTTGTGAATCATATATTTGTGACATATTCTCAAGAGGTTGATATTCACATTGGAATCGTTCTTAAAAAAAAAAAAAACAACATTAATTTATTGAGAAATGTAAGATGGTTTTCGAAAACGAGGGCAACGACATCTCGTGTCGCTGTCTGTCTGGCAAGGGGTCTGTCGGACGTGGACCGTGGGGTCCACATTGAAGAATGTACAACAAGCCCAGTGTGAAGAACCAAACAAAGGTTGAAGGGGCATCATGGCGATGGTGTTGTACAGATGGTGACAGCCGATGTAGTATCACTGATCATCAAATTATGTAAACATATATTTGATGCCTTATTAAATAGTACAATAGGAAATCGGGTCCGGCAAGATGAGTGCACTACATTTGCACGAGCTTTGAAATGTCTTGTCTGCGTTTGAATCCCGACACGTTTTCAAACTGTAGGACGAGTACTTTCCATGAAGAACACTGATTGCATCACAAAGTGTGCTGTCCCTCAGATTGATGTTAAGCTCGGTGTCACGTCTGCTCGCATTAGTTGGTGGAAAAATACCACAGCATAATTCGTGAAGAGTAGGCAAATTACCAATGGTGACCTGAAGAAATTCCGAAATCCTGTCACCTTCAGTCAAATGTCAGTCAGGCCTGAGCAGCCAGTTGATGAATGATTTGGCCCTAAAACTTCGCACAAATGTGATGCAAAGGTGAGGGAAGAAAGAGGTAGGAAGAGGTCAATGAGGTTATCGACAATGATGAACACATCACCAAACTCAAGGGCACTCGGTAGAGCGCATACCTCCGCCACATAATGTCTCATCCACGAGAACATATCGAGCCCATTATAGTTTTTGAAATACCATGCTATACGGTACTATATCGCTTTTGGCCCGATCTCTCAATGGTGAAGAATCACTTGAAAAAATTAAATAATTCAAGTATCCAGATGCGGATTCGAATCTTCACCAAAATTGAATCAATTTGTCCTTGTTGACACCCCCAACCTGCCCACCAAGTTGCATCTTGCATCCATCCACACCTTTTAAAAAATATCGTGCTATACATTAGTTTTGTCCGATCTCTCAGTAGTGAAGAATAACTCAAAAATTATCAGATCCCGATCTGGATTCGGATCTTCACCAAAATTGAATCAATTCTTCCTTGTCACACACACATGTCCACCAAGTTTTATCCGAATCCGTCCACAACTTCTTGAGATGTCATGCTATATATTCGTTTAGTCCCATCTCTCAATGTTTATTTTTTTTATGTTGAAGGCTTCAGTCACGGATGAAATAGTCCTCATCGATGCCAAGCCTTAAATCAAAGAACTGCATTGATAGAAAAATAAGGAAAGAAAGAAAAAGAATGAAGCATGGTGAAGAATCACTTTAAAAAATTATCAGATCTGGACCGGATCTTCATCAAAATTGAAACAATTCTTCCTTGTCACACACCCAACATGTCCACCAAGTTTTATCCGAGTCAGTCAACAACTGTTTGAAGATATCGTGCTATACATCATTTTTGGCCCTATCTCTCAAAGGTGAAGATTCACTTAAAAAATTTAAGTAGCCGGATCCAGATCCGGATCTTCACCAAAATCTAATCAGTTCATCCTCGTCACGAACCCAACCTGTCCACGACTTTTTGAGATATCCTGAATAAAAACAAACAGATAGACAACAAAGAAAAAGACGTCGTGCCGAGCACAATACTTACAAAATCCACCCCCTCTCCAAATGTTGCCATGGATACATAAAATTGTCCATTTCATTAAGATTCAAATTAACAATCTCAATCAAAGCTCAGGACAATCGGATTAAAATTGATTAGTTTTCAGATCGAAATTGATGATTTTAGAACTTTGACCTCGAGTTGACCTTTGACCTTTTGACCTCAAAAATAGTTGCTTTCCCAATTCACTGAAGGACTTTGCAAATTCTGCTCAACTTTCAAGTTAAAAGGATGTAAATTGATGATTTCTCAGTTGAAAATTGATTTTAGAAGCTTAATCTTGAGTTGACCTTTGACGTTTTGACCTCAAAAATAGATGGTTTCCCAATCTCGTGATGCAATGTGCAAATCTTGTTCAAATTTCAAGTCAATCCGATGAAAAATGACGATTTTAGAAATTTGACCTCAAGATGACCTTTGACCTTTGACCTCGAAATCAATAGACTTCTCATTTGAGGTTATGTCTCCAGGTTGGTAAAGTTTCATGATGATCGGTTTAGAATTGTGACCTGTAGGCGACAAACAGACAAACAAATAAACACACAAGCCGGGAGGCGACATAGGTGGTCGCTATATAATTGCATACTAGTCATACAGTTTTTGACGGATCCGGCTGAAAATTTTTGACAAAGAGGTTGATTCTAGTGCGCATAAAAGTGCAGAAGCCAATTTTTGATTTTCGGAAAAAAAAAAAATTAAAATATTTTTCGGATTTTTTTCAAAAATGTCAGTCCAGTTGCTAAGCAACGGTGGTGTCCATAGCAACAGTGCTCAAAATCATACAACTAGTTCCTGGTATGAACCTACCGGTCAAGTTTCATCAAAATCGGTTGACTCCTCTGGCCTCCAGAGCTGTCCATTGCATACAGACAGATGGAAAACCTGAGAATAACGGTAGTCTAGCGATCACCCAACACACAAAACAGCAAAATCGACTGACCAATACACTTGAAAAATCTTCAATCTTGCAAATAACAAACAAACGGACAGAAAGGGGTGAAAAAAAACCTCCCTCAACTTCAGTGGCAGAGGTAACTAGAAGGGCACTCAGTAGAGCGCATACATCCGCCACACAATGGCTGATCCATGAGAACATATCAGGCTCAATACATTTTTGAAATATCATGTGACACAGTAACATATCATTTTTGGCCCTATCTCTCAATGGTGAAGAATCACTTTAAAAATTCAATAATTCTCATGTCCAGATTCGGAATCAGATCTTCACCAAAATTGAATCAATTCTTCCTCGTCACACACCCAACATGTCCACCAAGTTTCGTCTGAATCCGTCAACAACTTTTTGAGATATTGTACTATATGTCATTTTTGGCTGCACATCTCAATGGTGAAGAATCACTTTTTAAAAATTCTAGTAGTCAGATTCGGATCCGGATCTTCACCAAAATCTAATCAGTTCGTTCTTCTCACACACACAACCTGTCCACAACATTTCATCCGGATCCGTCCCCAACTTTTTTGAGATATCCTGTACGTAAAAAGACAAACAGACAGACAGAGAGAAAGGGGTGAAAACGCAACCTCCTTCACCTTCAGTGATGGAGGTAAAAAGAAACACAGCAAACAATCATAATAATTTGGGGTAAGAGGCTTTTGTGGCTTTCGTTTTATTTTTATGTTTAATTACAAGGCAGGAATTAGAATGAGGTTAAGAATTGGGATGGTAAGAGGATGGAAAGAAAGGAGAATGAGGCAGTGTGACATTTAGAATTGTTAAATGGGTAGGTCAAAATAGAAGAACACATGACACCAAAAAAAAACAGGCACGGAACAGACTTGCCAATGAGCACACGACATTATGACAATAAACACACACCTAAGTTCACATGATCTATGACAATAAAGACAAATTTGGAATTACATTTTTGGCTTCGGAAGCGAGTCAATCGTAGCAGAGAACAAAGGAGTCATTCGCCGGAAACAGGTAAAAATCAGTCAACCCCAAGAAAAGATGGGAATAATCGGGTCATTAAAGAAATAGTAGGAGAAAAGAGGAAACTGCCGAGTAAAAAAAATCTCCAATGTGCTTCGTTACCATGGACCACCACCCAAAGTGGACATTCCCCAATCACCATGTACAACTTTACAACTTCATTCATTTTTTTCTACTCCGCAACAATGAAGCTCATGGAAGAGTCAGGTAAATTGGTGGTGGGGAGAAAGAGAAAGAGAAAGAGACAGAGAGACAGAGAGACAGAGAGACAGAGAGACAGAGAGACAGAGAGACAGAGAGACAGAGAGACAGAGAGACAGAGAGACAGAGAGACAGAGAGACAGAGAGACAGAGAGACAGAGAGACAGAGAGACAGAGAGACAGAGAGACAGAGAGACAGAGAGACAGAGAGACAGAGAGACAGAGAGACAGAGAGACAGAGAGACAGAGAGACAGAGAGACAGACTTGACTTTTATGTCCTTTTATTACAAAAGTATAAAAAACAATTTGCAAAGGAGAACCATTTTTCATAAGGACACAAAAGTTACATATTCGAGAATACAAGGTTACATCATGACAGCAAAAGTGATAAGTCTGTGATTAAGAGACCATTTTGAATAGTACAAAGTGCATCATTTAGAGCCCACACACTTTTAAAAATGCACATTTTGTTTATGAAGGTGTAAAAAGAAAATTCCATTTTAATACGGGAAAAAACGATTCCTTTAAACAAAGCCAGAAGATTATCAGCACACCCTGAAATATTTTCAATTTTTGTTTTCCTTGTTCAATATATCGACTACTTTGCAGTGGCAATGAGAAAGTTGGCCAAAATCACTTCCAGTGGATGTGTTTTGGATTCAAAGCCAAAAATAAAAACTTTTAAAGTGAACTTCAAAGAAAGCTTGGAGCACAATTCACAAAGGAAACCAAACAAAGGGATCAAGAGTGCACATTCAACATAAGCATGTGACAAGGTTTCGAGAGTTCCACAGAAGGGACATTGGTCAGGTATTTCAGGAGAAAAAACATGCAGGAGTTTATTGGTCGGTAATACCCAATGTGCCAGCCTGCAAGACAGGTCAGCAGTTTTGTTTGGAATAAGAACATGGTAAAAGGCTTTCCAGTTCGGTTGGAAAGGGTATTCTGGAGACAAGTGGTTGTGCCACTTCCTTGACTGCCAAGTTCCTAAAGAAGGTCGAATTGCTTTCACACAGGCCTGGTAAATGTGACGTTTCCTCAGACCTACTTGTGGTGCGATTCCAAAATGTATTCTTGGTAAATGTTTTACAATTGAACCGGAAATCATGACAGTGGGAGTGAGTACGAGATTTGGGAAGAGAGGATTTGATTCACGAACAGTTGAGCCATCGCCAGTGCGAGGAGATCTCTCCCAGTGTACCTTAACTCTCTGGTACACCTGAAGTACTTCACATAATAAAAAAAGATACTTGGTGGTAGGACCGTATGCCAACCTTGGTTGCTGGTGCTAGAGCACTCAACCATCTCGTGTTGTCAATCATTACATCAGAAACGCAATGGACACCGTTCTGAATAAAATGATCAATAAAAGAACACTCCGTTCTTATTCTTTTAAAAAGAGAGTTGTGAAACAGAGGTTCCTTCAAAAACATATCTTTGGTGTATGAAAGATAATCACGGTCAACTATAATAACACGCCAAGCATTTAAAATGCTATTATAAAAAGGTGGAAGCAAGGACAAATCAATACATTTCATATTCATTAAAAATAATCCTGATGAAAAGTCAAGCATACCAGCTTGACGAAGGATGAGAAGGGCGGCGGACCTCCAGACCAAGTCCGATGGACCGTAGAGAAGCCGCCAGATTGAGGCGACGCCAAAAGCCATTGCCCTGCACATAATGTCTACAAGACCCTGTCCACCTTCCTCCAATGGAAGATTCAGGATCTGTGGACGGAGCCAGTGTTTTCCACTCCAGAAAAAAAATTGGTAAAGGTTTTCTGTATGTTCAGCAAAAAATGTTCAGGAGGTGGTATGGTTTTGATCCTGTGCCATAATAGAGATGCTGCTCAGTTGTTGATGACCAGGACTCGGCCTCGATAAGAGAGCAGAGTCAGTAAGCCTTTCCATTTCAGCAGCTTTTGTTCGAGGGCTTCAGCGAGACCCTCCCAATTCTTTGCTTGTGTTGCTGCATCACCGATGAAAACGCCAAGGTACTTCATCCCGTTGTTCGACCAGGTGAGGCGTTCCGGAAGAACAGGCATGGGCAGCTGGCATGGGCCGATCCACAGTGCCTGGCACTTGTTCCAGTTTATTTCAGCTGAAGAAGCTAAACCATAATAGTTCAAACAGTCCACCAGTTTCTTGATCTCCTTGCTTGTGCGTACAATGGCACAAATATCATCAGCATAGGCAGAAACTTTCACAGGTTTTACTTGCAGCTTTGTGTAACCAGTTAAGAAGCTGCGAACTTTGATTAGGAAAGGCTTGATAGTAAGAGAGTACAAAATGCCAGACAAAGCAGATCCTTGGCGGATACCCCTTCCAATCTTTACAAGTGAAGTCAGTTCAGAGTTTACTCTGAGTACTGAGGAAATGCCATGATAAAAAAGTTTTATAAGGGAGGTAAACCTGGGACCAAGTCCAAAACACTCGAGAACCTTGAAAAGATATGCATGACTAACACGGTCAAAAGCTTTCTCTTGGTCGAGCATAATCAAACCAAGATTATCATTTTTAGCTTTACACACACCCCAAAGATCTCTTATTAGGAATATGTTATCATGTATCTGTCTGTTAGGGATACAGTAGGACTGATCACTTTGAATCAAAGATTCTGGAAGGGGGGAGATGCGTCGAGCTAAAGCTTTGTAAAATATTTTAAAGTCGGAAGTTAAAAGAGAGATTGGGTGCCAGTTGCCAATGAGCTGAGGGTCCCCTTTTTCGGTAGTAAAGTAATTGCTGCTCTATGACAGCTCATTGGCAATTCCCCACATTGTAAAGAACTAGTAAAGACCTCCAAAAGCTCTGGACCTAGTAAGGATCAAAAGGATTTGTAAAACTCGAATGGGAGGCCGTCGAGTCTGGGAGATTTTCCAGTCGGCAGAGAAGCAAGGGAGAATGCAAGTTCTTCCAAGGAAGGTAAGGAATCAAGCTGGTCCCTTTGAGTTGCACTTAACGTGGGTAGATCAGACGTGAAGTATTGCATTGCATCATTGTCAACATCATTTGCCTTAAACACGTCTGAGAAGAAGTGATAGATCTCCCTCTTTATGCTATTTTGTGATGTCACAATGTCCCCAGTTGAGAGCCTTAGGGTTTCAATTTGCCTTTGATGGGTGGTCTTTTTATCAAAATGAAAGAAAAATTTTGTTGGCGAGTCCAAATTATAAATCCGATCCATCCGTAATTGGATCATAGCACCTTTCACTTGATAGTCAACAAGATCATTTAAAAGGGCCTTTTTTCCAGTAGCAGATGGTTATTTGTTGTACTGAGGTTGTTTGCAACATCAGCTTGTAATTTCAGTATTTCTTTTCCTCGTACAATCCTTTCCTTTTTTGCACTAAAAGTTGAGAAGTGATTAAACTGTTGACAAAAGACGGCAATCTGTGCCTTTGCATAGTCCCACCATAATCTAGGGCTACTTAAACTATTCTTTCGTTCGATGAGGCAATTCCAAAACACCCTAAAGGCTTCACAAAAAGTAACATTCTCAAGTAACATGACGATAAACTTCCAATACGGACTGCCATGTTGCTGCAGAGCAAGCTTAAAGGAGAATGTTGTCACCAGATGATCAGAGAAAAGAGAAGGCATGATATCAGATTTTAATATCTTATCAAGCATTGTAGCATTGACATAAATTCTGTCTAACCGAGCTCTGGGACACACATCTTAACCAAGTGAACTGACGTTGTCTGTGGTGTTGGATACGCCAAACATCCATGAGTCCCACAGTTTTTATAATTTTTTACAAAGTTTTGGCAGATTTTGGATGTGGCTCCACACTGTTTCTGTCTAAAGCAGGGTCAAGGGTACAGTTGAAGTCACCACTCAGTATAAAACAACAGTTCAAGTCAATTGTGCTTAGAAAGGCCTTTAGTTTAAGGAAGAAGTTATACTTTTCAGCATTCTCATTGGGGACATAGATGTTTACTAAAGTAAAGATTTGATTGTTGCCAATGAACTGAAGACAAGCCAGACGTCCAGGAATTATTTCATTATAATGAACTTGTGAGAGTGTTAATGAAGGAGAGACAAAGAAAGCAATCCCGGCAGTAAAGGCATTTATATCACTGAAGAACCACTGCCCCTTCATGAGCCTTCTCCATTGGGCTTGGGAAGTCAGATCTCCATGCGTCTCTTGCAATAACAAGACGTCCAGGTGCAAATGCTAAGTCAGGTGTTTTACCTGAACTTTGTGTTCTAAACTAGAACCACCATTAATGTTTAGACTTCCGAAATTGACATTCATGTGTTTAGAAAGATAAAGAAGAAAAATAAATAAATAAGAGAAACACACCATAAGGACCTCACTGAAGAAGCTCCTGTCAAGCTTTCTGGATCATTTTTTTTTAACCTGTGTTTCTGAGTCTCAGTGAAGTTTGGGGTGACAGGGTTACGCACAATTTCTTTCAATTTCGTAATTCACACTGGAAGATCAGGGAAATGATCTTTCAGTACAATATTTCTCTTACGATAAGAATCCCTCAAGAAGTCCCGAAGCTCGTTATCCGAAGGTCTGCTTTCAGCCTTTAGGATCTGAGAGGACTCATCTTGACTTTCACCATCAGATTCCTCACATGGGGAATCGATTGGTGTTTCAGTTTCATTGTGAGTATCACATGATTGCTCGGTTTCAATGAAACAATCTTCTTCGGCCCCTTATGTATCAGTTACGCCTGGGGATTCTTCGGAGTGGAAGAGAGGAGACTCCAAGCTTGTCCGTGACATGGCCACGGTGCTCGGGTCGTGAGTGTCACTCTCCATTGGAGGATTTAAACTATCCTCCCTCGTTTCCTCAGTGTTCTTAGTTGTTTCATTTATTGTTTTGTTAGAGAAAGACTGTAAAAGTTTCTCTTCCTCCTGTGACTGTTGGATATGGGAGCAGTCTACATTAGGAACGTCCTTGTGTGAGAGGACGCTCTCTGTGGGGTGGGAGATGCTGATTGGCAAGTTCAATACGATTGTTTTATTGATGATATTTGAACAAGCGGACTTTTCTGGGTTATTTTCTTCTTCCAGAAAGGCAAATCTGTTGTTACATGGAATTCCAGTAATTACATTTTCATTGATTTGCCTTTTACCAGAAGGTGACACACAGAAGGTGACATGTGGTGCAAGGGATTGACCTTTTTTTATTTTGGAGACGGTAATGAACCCCTCACTTACACTGTCCATTGGTTCATTGGGAGGGGGCGTGTCCACTTCTCCGGTTAATTTATCGTGCACGTCATCGGGAGGGGGCATGTTCACTTGTCCGGTTAATTTATCCTGCACGTCATTGGGAGGGGCATGTCCACTTGTCCGGTTAATTTATCCTGCACGTCATTGGGAGGGGGCATGTCCACTTGGCCGGTTAATTTATCCTGCACGTCATAGGGAGGGGGCGTGCCCACTTGTCCGGTTAATTTATCCTGCACGTCATTGGGAGGGAGCGTGTCCACTTGTTGAACGAGTCCGTCCCGTCAGTCATTGGGAGGGGGCGTGTCCACTCGTTGAACGAGTTTGTCCTGTCCGTCATTGGGAGGGGGCGTGTCCACTCGTTCAGCCGGTTTATCCTGTACTTTCGTTGAAAGCGAAACGTTAACATTAATCTGTGAGCCGTTGTTCGGTTCGGCCGTAGAAAGCTGCGTTTTACGAAGAGGGCAAAACTGTTTCATGTGTCCCACTGCACCACAACCAAAGCACTTCAGGGTGTCAGTATTAACATATACTTTATAGTCGTGACTATTTACAGTGAACTTTAAAATAACGTTCAGAGAGGGATAATCCTTGTTGAGTACCATAAATACTTGTCAACGTAAACACATCACGTGACTGGCACGTTCATCTTTACAGCCCAAAGGGAGCATTATTCGGGGGGACACGCAGTGTCCATAGCGCTGCAGCGCTTTAAGGATTAAATCACCGCTCAGGAATGGCGGAACATTTGAGATAACCACTTTTTGAGCAGGAGTATCTAAAGGATAAGTCATCACAAAGTGTCCAGAGTCGAGGGACAGGCCTAGTTGGACGATGAGAGCGACGTGCTCTTCGTCGGACACAAACACGATAACCCGTTTATTAATCCGCGACGCGGCTCGTACCTCACCGAACCCGATAACGTTCCCGATCGCGAGAACAATCGCTTCCACCGAAACGCCCTCGGGTGGAGAGCAGGCGACGCCATTTCTGCGCGAGAACCGTTCGAACGCGGAATATCGCTGCGAACGAGCGGCCGCCATGTTTCACCACACGACGACCGACGTCTTCCTCACTCAGGAAGAGGAAGTCACCAAAACACCTCAACCTTTCCCGAACTTTGGGAAAGGAAGCGATAACCAAACAAAATAAGGAAAGATAAAGAGAAAAATAAAAAAAAAGCAAAACAAAGGTTTCAAGCGAAAAGTTTTTGAAGCGACAAACAGGGAACCGCCTCGAAAACCGACGATACCCTTAACTAGCGCCGCGACGAGCTCTCGATCTCTCGATCTCTCTCTTCTCTACACAGAGGGGAAACACGAGAAAACCTCACGAACAAACAACACGAACATAGGGAGTGAAATGGGCAATGTGGGAACACAGACCAGCACAACGGAGGACAGGAACTCACGACACGAAGCAAGCAGCCGCCATGACAGCACGAGAGAGAGAGAGAGAGAGAGAGAGAGAGAGAGAGAGAGAGAGAGAGAGAGAGAGAGAGAGAGAGAGATGCAGAGAGAGATGCAGAGAGAGATGCAGAGAGAGATGCAGAGAGAGAGAGAGAGAGAGAGAGAGAGAGAGAGAGAGAGAGAGAGAGAGAGAGAGAGAGAGAGAGAGAGAGAGAGAGAGAGAGAGAGATGCAGAGAGAGATGCAGAGAGAGATGCAGAGAGATGCAGAGAGAGATGCAGAGAGAGATGCATAGAGAGATGCAGAGAGAGATGCAGAGAGAGATGCAGAGAGAGATGCAGAGAGAGATGCAGAGAGAGAGAGATGCAGAGAGAAAGAGAGATGCAGAGAGAAAGAGAGATGCAGAGAGAAAGAGAGATGCAGAGAGAGAGAGAGATGCAGAGAGAGAGAGAGAGAGAGAGAGAGAGAGAGAGAGAGAGAGAGAGAGAGAGAGAGAGAGATGCAGAGAGAGAGAGAGAGAGAGAGAGAGATGCAGAGAGAGAGAGAGAGATGCAGAGAGAGAGAGAGAGAGAGAGATGCAGAGAGAGAGAGAGAGAGAGATGCAGAGAGAGAGAGAGATGCAGAGAGAGATGCAGAGAGAGAGAGAGAGAGAGAGATAGAGAGAGATGGGGGAAGGAGTTAACAGAGATAATATGTTATGCTTTCTGAACACGCGCGCGCGCGCACACACACACACACACACACACACACACACACACACACACACACACACACACACACACACACACACACACACACACACACACACACACACACACACACACACACACACACACACACACACACACACACACACGTAGAGAGAGATATAGAGAGAGATGCAGAGAGATGCAGAGAGATGCAGAGAGATGCAGAGAGATGCAGAGAGATGCAGAGAGATGCAGAGAGATGCAGAGAGATGCAGAGAGATGCAGAGAGATGCAGAGAGATGCAGAGAGATGCAGAGAGATGCAGAGAGATGCAGAGAGATGCAGAGAGATGCAGAGAGATGCAGAGAGATGCAGAGAGAGAGAGAGAGAGAGAGAGATGCAGAGAGATGCAGAGAGATGCAGAGAGATGCAGAGAGATGCAGAGAGATGCAGAGAGATGCAGAGAGATGCAGAGAGAAAGAGAGAGATGCAGAGAGAAAGAGAGAGATGCAGAGAGAGAGGGAGAGAGAGAGAGAGAGAGAGAGAGAGAGAGAGAGAGAGAGAGAGAGAGAGAGAGAGAGAGAGAGAGAACACTGAAACCAAGTAAGAGGGTTGAATTATGTAAGGTTAATGGAGGTAATGAAAATAACATGACAGATTTGGGGATGACTGCTTCCTTGAAGTCTTAAAAAGCCTCTGGAAGGCGGTTCCATAGATGGTAGAAGTGAGGAATAAAGGAGTGGGAGAAGTGAGAAACAAGAAAGAAGAGAAACCTGGTGTTGGCGCAGTGGTTAGGGTAGCGGCTTGGGATCCAAAAGGTCCTAAGTTCAAGCCCCGTTCGGCCACTGAATTAATACACCAGGGGGTTGACTCAGCCTGTCATCCGTCCAAGGTCGGCGAAATGAGTACCAGTTCTACTGGGCCCGGTGTATGCCCCGGTTAGAATAGGTGTACCATATCCCTGTGTGTCGTATGAGGCGACCAGGGTTGTGTCAGGAAGGGTATCCGGCGTAAAACCTATGCCAAATCATGATGCGGACAATAAAACGGATTTCCATACCGGATCGGTCGAGGCCCGGGTTACCAATGACCGCCACCAGTACCGGTGGAAATTGTGTTACTGCTGGGCAAAGGAGGAGAAGGAGACGGGGAATGCGTGTCCAGAGGCAGTGGGAGAGGGGGAAGGGTAGAAGTGTGGAGGTGAGAGTTGGAACTCTGAATGTTGGGAAGATCACTGGTAAAGGGCGAGAGTTGGCTGATATGATCGAGAGAAGAAAGTTGGACATACTGTGTGTACAAGAGACCAAGTGGATGGGAGTAAGGCTCAGAGCATTGGAGGTGGTTTCAAACTGTTCTACCATGGTGTGGATGGGAGGAGAAATGGTGTTGGGGTAATCCTGAAGGAGGATTATGTCAAAAAGGTATTGGAGGTGAGGAGAGTGTCTGACCGAGTGATGAGTGTGAAGTTGGAAATTGAAGGGGTGATGATGAATGTCATCAGTGCATATGCCCCACAAGTGGGGTGTGAGATGGAGTATAAAGAAGTGAGTTAGATGAAGTGGTGGAGAGTGTATCCAAGGATGAAAGAGTGGTGATTGGAGCAGATTTCAATGGGGCATGTTGGGGAAGGGAATAAAGAGGATGAGGAGGTGATGGGTAGGTACGGTGTCAACGAGAGGAATGTGGAAGGGCAAATGGTGGTAGATTTTGCAAAAAGAATGGAAATGGCAGTGGTAAACACGTATTTCAAGAAGAAGGAGGAACACAGGGTGACATACAAGAGTGGAGGAAAGTGCACACAGGTGGATTACATCTTAAGCAGGGGATGCAACCTGAAAGAGATTCGAGACTGTAAGGTGGTGGCAGGGGAAAGTGTAGCTCGACAGCATCGATTGGTGGTCTGTATGATGATTTTGGAGGTGAGGTTGAGGAAGAGAGTGAGGGCTGAACCAAGGACCAGATGGTGGAAGCTGAAGGAGGAAGAGTGTTGTGTGAAATTTAGGGAGGAGGTGAGACAGGTGTTGGATGGTGGAAAAGAGGTGTGGAATGATTGGGCAACTACAGCAGAAGTGGTGAGGGAGATAGCTAGGAAGGTACTTGGTGTGACATCTGGACAGAGGAAAGAAGATAAGGAGACTTGGTGGTGGAGCGAGGAAGTACAGGAAAGTATAAGGAAGAAGAGTTTTGCAAAAAAGAAGTGGGATAGCCAGAGAGATGAAGAAAGTAGACAGGAGTGCAAGGAGTGGTGGCGCAAGGCAAAGAGAGAGGTGGCAAAGGCTAAGAAAAAGGCATATGACGAGCTGTTTGAGAAGTTGGATACAAAAGAAGGGGAAAAGGATTCATACCGATTGGCAAGACAGAGGGACCGAGCTGGGAAGGATGTGCTGCAGGTTAGGGTGATAAAGGACGCAAATGGGAATGTGCTGACGAGCGAGGAGAGTGTGTTGAGAAGGTGGATGGAGTACTTTGAGGAGCTGATGAATGAAGAAAATGAGAGAGAGAGAAGGTTGGAAGAGGTGGAGATAGTGAATCTGGAAGTGGGGTGGATCAGTAAGGATGAAGTGAGGACTGCTATGAAGAGGATGAAAAGTGGAAAGGCGGTTGGCCCAGATGACATACCAGTGGAGGCATGGAAGTGCTTAAGGGAGATGGCAGTGGGTTGTTAACCAGATTGTTTAGTAAAATCTTGGAAAGTGAGAGGATGCCGGAGGAGTGGAGATTCAGTGTACTGGTTCCGATTTTTAAGAATAAGGGTGATGTGCACAGCTGTGATAATTACAGAGGGATAAAGTTGTTAAGCCACACTATGAAGTTGTGAAAAGAGTGGTGGAAGCGAGGTTGAGAAGAGAGGTTACAATTTGTGAGCAGCAATATGGGTTTATGCCAGGAAAGAGCACCACTGATGCGATGTTTGCTTTGAGAATGTTGATGAAGAAGTATGGGGAAGGCCAGAAGGAGTTACATTGTGTGTTTGTGGATTTAGAGAAAGCTTATGATAGGGTGCCAAGAGAGGAGTTGTGGTATTGTATGAGGAAGTCGGGAGTGGTGGAGAAGTATGTGAGGGTGGTGCAGGATATGTATAAGGACAGTGTGACAGCGGTGAGGTGTGCGGTAGGAATGACGGACCGGTTTCAGATAAAAGTGGGATTGCACCAAGGATCGACTCTGAGCCCTTTCCTGTTTGCAATGGTGATGGACAGGTTGACGGACGAGATCAGACTGGAGTCTCCATGGACTATGATGTTCGTGGATGACATCATGATCTGTAGAGAGAGTAGGGAGCAGGCTGAGGTGAGCCTCGAGAGGTGGAGGTACGCACTGGAGAGAAGGGGAATGATAGTCAGTTGGAGTAAGACAGAGTACATGTGTGCAAATGAGAGGGAGGGTGGTGGTATGGTGCGGTTGCAAGGAGTTGAGGTGGGGAAGGTGGATGGGTTTAAATACTTGGGATCAACTGTCATAAGTAACGGAGAGTGTGGGAGAGAAGTGAAAAAGAGAGTGCAGGCAGGATGGAGTGGGTGGAGAAGAGTTGCAGGAGTGATTTGTGACAGAAGGGTAGCTGCAAGAGTGAAGGGGAAAGTATATAAGACGGTAGTGAGACCAGCTATGTTGTATGGTTTGGAGGCGGTGGCACTGACAAAAAGACAGGAAGCGGAGCTGGAGGTGGCAGAGTTAAAGATACGATTCTCGTTTGGAGTGATGAGGATGGACAGGATAAGGAATGAGTATATTCGAGGGACAGCGCAGGTAGGACGGTTTGGAGACAAAGTGAGAGAGGCAAGATTGAGATGGTTTGGACATGTGCACAGGAGGGAAGCGGAGTATATCGGGAGAAGGATGCTGAGGATGGAGCCGCCAGGTAGGAGGAGAAGAGGAAGGCCAAAGAAGAGGTTCATAGATGCGGTGAGGGTGGACAGGCGTGGTTGGAGTGTCAATGGAAGATGTGGAGGACAGAGCAAAATGGAGACGGATGATCCGCTGTGGCGACCCCTAACGGAAAGAAGAAAAAGAAGAAGAAGGAAGAAGAAGAAGAAGAAGAAGAAGAAGAAGAAGAAGAAGAAGAAGAAAGAAGAAAGAAGAAAGAAGAAAGAAGAAAGAAGAAAGAAGAAAGAAGAAAGAAGAAAGAAGAAAGAAGAAAGAAGAAAGAAGAAAGAAGAAAGAAGAAAGAAGAAAGAAGAAAGAAGAAGAAGAAGAATGGGAAGGTATATTCCTATTGTTGTTTTTTTTTGTTGCTCAACTATGTGACATATCATGAACTCCTTGTGACAAAAACATGAGTCAAATAGAAAAACATGAAAAAAAAAAAGAAATCAAAAACTCCGACCAGATATGACCTTGAAAACGTATCTAAACAATCTATATCTATATCTATATATACATATATATGTAAAAAGCTCTTTCGAAACACCAACTTACTCACTCACTGACATTAAAGATCGGTGCCTTCTGGATGACGTAAAAAGCTGAAATTTTAAGTGCCGATGGACATCCAAGCCAGTACACTGGAAAAACAAAACAAAACAAAAATCACAGAATCATCGGACAACATCCACAAATTAAAATCTAAAAAAATGGTAAAAATACAAATAAAAAAATGAAAAAAATGCAGGAAAGCAACCCAAAACAATGGGGAAGCACGGTAATTTTGTGTGTCTATGGACATCGAAGCCGATACGCTGGAAAAAAAAAATCACAGAAACGTCGGAAAGCCTCCGTAAATGAAAAATAAATAAATAAATAAATAAATAAATAAATGAAAGATCAGATGCAGTTGAGCGACCCAAAAATGGGGAAGCACGGTTCCTATGCTAACACAGTGTAAGCACACCCCACTAGTGTGTGTATGTATATGCAAATGTAAAGAGTTTGTTTCAAAAAGCCATGGGCCAAATTTACGAAAGGTGTTTAAGAGTTAGACTGGTGTAGAATCGCTAATGATGATCACCCAAAGTTAGTCACCATTGGCCTAAGAGTGATTAATGCGTGATCAAAATCGAAACACAAGCCTCCTCCCAGCTCACCTGTTATACCCTCTGCTTACCCCTCCCATCTTGCCCCTCATCCTTCCTCCTATTTTAGCACCTCTTAACTGTCATTTGCTTTATTATCAACTCCTCTGGTGTCCCAAACTGTGTGGTGTTCTAACATCTGTCGGCTCTGTTCCAACATAACAGATATCTCACTCTCTCAATCAGTGCACTCCTCAACATCTCAAACATGCTCTTTCTTTCCTCTCATCACACCTCCTTCTCTTCCCAAACCCTCACAACTTGTACCTCACCGCCACCTGCTCCCTTCTTCACCATACCATGACCAAGACTCATCCGTCCCCTCTCCGAACTTCTCCCCTCGCCTTCCCGTCCTTCCATCCTTTAGCTGTGCCTGCATCATCATCTGCCCTCCCTATCAAAGCTTCCCCCTCACCCCTTCCTCTCCAAGCAACCTTCAAGCTCTTCCCCCTCCAAGCTTCCCTCTCACCTCCATCAAAAACTCCCCCTCACCTCTCCCATCTCCCTCCAATCTCCCCCTCACTCCCCCTTCTCAAAGTCCCCCCCTCCTCACATCCACAAAGCTGCCTCCTTCCCCTGCCCTCTATCTTCCAACTCATTCCTCCACCTCCTCCAATCTTCAGCTTCCCTCTGCCACCTCTCGTGTTACTCCACACTGTTCCTCATCCAATCACCACCAAGCCTTTCCTCCTGCTCATCTGGCCCTCTCCCCTAGCTCTTCTGCAACCCCCCCACACAGTCAACAAATCTTCCAACCTCCCCCCCCCTCCATCATCCTACGCTCCCTCTCCCCTCCCCTGCATCCAAAGCCTCCTCTCCTCCCTCTTCCTCAAAAGTGTGGACCTCAAATATCCGGGGCCTTCACTCCAATCTGACAGATCTTTCCATACAGGTTGCCACTGACAAACCAGACATAATCTGCCGAACAGAAACTTTCCTTCTTCAAGACGTCTGACTCCTCAGTATCTCTCCCCGGGTACTCCCTCCCCCGGTAGGATAGACCTGATCCTCATCCTGGCAGCGGAATTGCTCTCCATCAAAAACTCTATTCTTCACACTCCATGCACTGCCCTCACTCCTCCACCCCCCCGGAATACCTCTTGCTATGGCTTCCCCTCCACTGCCACCTCATGTTTATGTGTGTTGTGCCGTCCACCAAACAGTGACGACTCCATTGACATCTCACTTGCCAAAAACATGAATCAATTTCTATCCTCTCATCCCAACTCTCTCTTCCTCATATGTGGTGACTTCATTTGTCATCATGCCAGTTGGCTGGGTGTGGGTACCGCCCTCGCCTGTCATGGCATTTCAGCAAAGGATTTCTGTGACTCATTGGGACTGACTCAATCTGTCAACTTCCCGACCCGGATCTCAACCAACGGTACTCCATCTCTTCTGGATTTGATTTTGATCAATTTCCCTGAAAATATCTGTGCTTCTTCCTCCAATCCAATCGGTTCATCTGACCACGTGCTTGTCAAACTAGACATCTCTGGCTGTTATGAGAGAACCACCTCAGTGCCGTCGAGTCTGGCATTTGATTCAGGCCAACTGGCAGGGACTTCAAGCAGCCAAACTTCTGGACTGGTCTCCCATTTCCACGTTCCCAACATCAACTCGTCCGGTGAATTCCTTCAAATAAATTTGCTCTTTCTCGTGCACAGAATTATCCCCTCTCATCTTCAGTTGTCCTACCCTTCCTCCCGCCCTTGGTTCACTGAAGCTTGTGGTGAGGCAGTTGTCCTGATACAACTTGTCTTCACCTCATGGAAGACATATCCAACTGAAGGCAATCACAGTTCCTTCCACAAAGCTCAGAACAAGTGTGTCTACCCTCAGGAGAGCCAGGAAACATCATCTTTCGAATCTCAAGTCTGAACCCTCAAACCTCTCTCCCTCCTCCAAATCCTGGTGGCATCTAATTAAGTCTGTTTCTGGTGTATGTTCCCCCTCCATCCCTTCCCTGACCTCAAATGGCTGCACAGCTGACACTGCCCACGAAAAGGGTGAATGCCTAAACTCCATGTTTGCTTCGAAATCTTGTGTCACAAACCCATTGCTTTCTATACCCACCTTACCCAGTCACATCCAGCTGTTCCTGGAGACTGTGTTCTTTTCTCCCCACAAGGTGGAGAGCTTGCTGTCACACCTCGACTCAGATTCTGCAACTGGTCCAGATGGCATCAGCCTATGTGTCCTAAAAACCTGCTCTGCTGGTCTTGCTCATGTTCAGATGCTCTCTGCTTGGAAATTAGCAAACATCACTGCTCTGTATCAAAAAGGTGCAACAACAGACCAATCAGCCTTCTCCCAATCACCAGTAAGGTTATGGAATCTATCCTCACTTCAGACATTAAATCCTTCCTCTTCTCCAATGGCTTGATTTCCAATCATCAATTTGGATTTAGACCAGGTCATTCTACCCTGGATATGCTGCTTCTGCTCTCCCAACAATGGATGGAGGTCCTCAATGCTAGACATGAGATCAGAGCCATCTCCCGAGATGTATAGCGTGCTTTCGATACAGTCTGGCACCCTGCCCTGCTCACCAAACTCTCTTCCTATTGTATCCAAGGCAATCTCGACTCATGGCCGGCAGACTTCCTCTCTTGTCACAGTCAATGCGTGGCTCTTAATGGAGTTCTCATCCCCTCTTCCTGTCCAGGCTGGAGTTCCTCAAGGCAGCGTTCTGGGCCCTGTTCTTTTTCTGGTTTTCATTAATGATCTCTCTGACTCTCTGGAAAATCTTCTATATCTCTTTGCTGATGACTCAACCCTCTATCATACCATCTGTCATCCATCAGATCACCAAGCAGCAGCTTCTTCACTCTGCAGATCTGGATAAAATTACAAGCTGGTCCAACACTTGGAAGATGTCTTTCAATCCTGACAAATCTCACTATCTCACGATGTCTCTCCGAAAGGACATCTGGAACCGCACCCTAGCCTCCAATCTACTTACTCAACAATCCTCTTGAAGAAGTCCTTTCATTCAAGCTTTTAGGTCTCACGATCTGCCATGATCTTTCCTTGGAAAGCCACATTTCCAAGCTGGCCTCCAAAGCCAGTTGCTGACTGGGCATCATCCTCCGTCGTGCAAAGTCTTTCCTCAGCCCACCTGAGCTCCTGACCACATACAAAGCTTTTACCACAGCCTGATGGAGTACTGCTCTACCCTCTGGGCTGGTGCTCCCGCCTCGCACCTTTCTCTGCTTCACACTGTGGAAACCAAGGCATTTCGGATCATTGGTATTTCCCACGATGAGGCTGAGTCTTTGGGCCTCTCACTCTCTCACCACACGCAGGTCGGTGGTCTTTCTGTCTTTTACTGTCAACTCTCTGGCCTCGCCCCCCCTGCTCTGTCTGCGATATGCCTCCCCCTCCGCTCTGTCTGCGATATTCCCCCACCCCATATTTCTGCAGGCTGCTAAAGATGCACTAGCAACCCCCTTCTGGTGAAACTACCAAAATCAAGAACTACTGCTCACCTTCACTCTTTCATTCCTCCTTTTTCCCACCTCTGGAACAAACTCTCACACTCTCTTCAATCCCACTCTTCCCTCCAGGTCTTCAAAACAGCGATTCACCATCTCTTATCTTCCAATACACCCGTGAAATAATAAACTGGCCCCAATCAGAAATCAATGTTAGACATCAAAACAAGAAAGCTCCTTAACATCCCCAAAAAGTTCTACAAAAACCAGTGCATCCCACGAGCATACCTGCCGAGAGGGGAGTAAGGGAGCGGCATGATGGAAATCAATCAGGTGCACAGGGTGATGAGTGTAGGACTAGCTGAGGATATAAAAAGCTCAACAGACTATCGGATTCAATTTGTAAACAAACATGAACACAACAAAAACTGAAAAAGGTATCACTAATTCACCTTGTAAGGAATTTCCAAAAACAGGTGCATATAGAAGATACTGCACAGGAAAATGAAACAGCAAGGAATACAGCCCCAAAAATTGCAAAAAAGGCAAAATAATATATAAAAACAAATATCAACAATTATACACCAACAACTGGGAGAACAACAAAAGAGCAGGAAAATACAAAAAAAATAATTGGATCAAGTTGGGATCGACAAAGAAGACTAATTGGAATGGCTAATAAGAAGTCAGCTCAACTCTGATGGAGAATGATAAATAATAAATGGCCACGATCAAGGACACGACACCAATGGATTTAAGAAGACGGTGGAACTGAGACATACAGAAAAGTGTAGGTTCTGCAAGACAGAATAGAAAGTACAAGTCACCTGCTTTCGGGATGCAAAAACTATCAGAACAACGTTACACACAACAGCATAACAAAGTATGCAAAATGATTCTTTGACGTATCTGCAAAAAAATTCAACATCCCAGTTCCAGAAAACTCATGGAAACACGAACCAAGGGCAATCATTGAAAATAAGGATGGCATGCTCACGTACGACCTGATGATCACATCAAGCGTGAACATAGAAAACAAATCCTTGCGACCGGATATCATTTTCAGGATCAAAAAGGAAAAGACAGCATTCCTAATTGAGATATCAGTACCCAGCGATTTTGGCTTAAATAATGTAGAAATCAACAAAATGACCAAATACCAGGACCTCAAAAATGAGATCAAGGGATCTTGGAAGCTGAAGAGCATCAAAATTGCACCAGCTGTGATTATTGGAGCAACAGGAATAATAAGGAAGAACTTGACTGAGATTTTAAAAAAATATCCCCGGGAATATTAATTGTCGGCAGTCCGGGGTTCGGTGACTATCCTGAAAAGAGCTCTCGGAACAAAACTCTGAGAACAACAAAGTTAAACACCTTGGTCCATGAACCGTGATCCCTCACTGAAGTGGAGGTGGATGCTTTTAATCATGGGATCATGAAAAACACACACACACACACACACACACACACACACACACACACACACACACACACACACACACACACACACACACACACACACACACACACACACACACACACACATACACACACGAAATGGACCCCATCGGGTCTTTATTGGACCCTTCAGCTCGAGAGGGAAGGCGAGCTGAGAGTCAAAGTCTGGTTGGTACCTGTCCGTCTCATGCGATCTTTACCGACCCGCGCTTGTGGAGCTCGGATTCCGTGGAAGGAAACGGGATCCTCAGCTCACTCGCTCCCACACAACCCGCCTCGGTGGGACTCAAACCCATGCCTCCAGAATCCAAGGAGCGACTTGGCCAGCCGCGAACGGTGATCGGCGACCCTCGCACCACGAACACGAACACCAACCAGGACGAGCGCCAACGCCGACCAGCAAGATCATTGACCAGGAGCCACAAACTCAACCAGCAGGAACCAACCAATTCTCTCTGTCTCTCACGAGCAGCTCGCGGCCTTCCTTATCCCTCCCCCTCTGGGGGTGGAGCATCTGGATTGGTCGGGGGCATCGCACGATTCGCTGGCCATCCCTCATTGGACAGGCCCACGGTAGGCGGGGCAACTCCCACCTTTCTGGGGCGGAGTCAGAGCTGAGGCGATTGTAGCTTCGCCTCCATCCTCACCTAAGGCCACATGCGTAATGGCGACGGTGGAGCGGGGCGACGGTGGAGCGGGGCGACGGTGGAGCGGGGCGACGGTGGAGCGGGGCGACGGTGGAGCGGGGCGACGGTGGAGCGGGGCGACGGTCTGCTGTTGTTGTTGTAATAAAAACCTAACTAAAAAATAAACCCGCAGCGCACACATGAAATTAACCCATCAGACAGAAGGATGGGACCCTGACTATAAACACATACTTATCGAAATAACTGAACTGCGGGGACTGCTGTCTGTGTGCAAATGGCTGCGAGATCCGTCACAATATTATAGCACAATATTTTTTAAAAAGTTTTGGATCGGTGATGACAAAACTTGTTGGATGAGTTGAATAGGTGACAAGAACAAGCCAATTCGATTTTAATATTAAGGTCCGGATTCAGATCCGGCCTTTCAGTGGGATACAAAATGCAAACTGAGGTATGCTCTCTCTCCCAAGTGCCGTTATAGTTTTAACACTGTTATCATTGTTTTGGGATGGAAGGATAGCCAAGAGATACACACACTTGCATCTGAACTGCCTCACCTGGGTTGGACTTTCAGCTCGGCTACAAACTGTCATCCTGGTTTTTCAATGGCAGGAAGATGCATCGATGGACGCGCCATGCATCAGGAAGACGTTAAGCCAAAAGACCGGTCTGTCAGCACTCATCACTCATGGAAGCTGATTATCCCATGGTGTGTCTTTGTCGATGAGTCAGCGAGTCATCACCAACACCTTGAACAAATTACAAATTCCTGCCTTGACTCTATACCCAGGAAATGCTTCAGCAAAACCAGTGCTCTGTAAAGAGTATTGTCCTTTGATCAGCCTGGTGTTAGTTTAACGGTCCAGGTGGCTTGCTTAAAATATTAGGTTCTTGAGCTTGAGCCCCTTTTTTTACCATTGAATTAACACCAGGTGGGGCGAATGAACACCAGTGTACTGGTAATAAAGGGCATTGCATCAGCGGCACAACCGCACCCCAGAAAAAGATGCAACCAGCAGCGACAGGCTGCATATGATAGCTATGATACTTTGATTGATTGAATCCATCCATCTATCGGGACCATATTCTGCGCAGTGTTTGTGCTGCCGAAGCAGTCTCCTTGGCTATTTGGCACAATCCTGGACGGGTCACCACTCCAACAAAGGATACCAGCAAGCTCGCACTCATTTTGCCGACCTCAGAAGGATGGACAGGCAGAGTCAACCCCACCTGGTTTAAATTCAATAGTCGAGTGGGATTTGAACTCGGGATCCTCGGATCCCAAGCCCACCACCCAAACCATTAAGCCAACACCAGGCATATTGATTGAATGATTGCTTTAATAAAACCTGACATTGAAGAATAATCATTTCTCAACAAGTCACGAGTTTTTGCCAAGAGTTTACAATTTGGTTTAAGATGAACACTTATTTCCCAAGCAGATACTCTGACCTACGTGGTACAATATCACAAATACAGTACACGGAGCCTGGTACTGGCTTAAGATCCCAGATTGTTGAGTTCAAGTTCCTTGTCGTCCGTTGAATTAATGCCAGGTGGGTTAACTCAGCCTGACATCCTTCCGAGGTTGGCAAAAGGAGTCCCATCACACTGGTAACAGGGGGGATTGCATCAGCGGCACAGCGAAGCCCCCAGAAAATGATGCAGCGAAGTAGCAACAGACCACACACACACACACACACACACACACACACACACACACACACACACACACACACACACACACACACACACACACACACACACACACACACACACACACACACACACACACACACACACACACACACACACACACACACACGGCATTTTTAATGCCATTTTCCTTGCTAGAGTTGGGGTTAGCCTTAAGTCACAACAGACTGCACACAAATAACTAAACAATATATACACTGCAATGAGTTTGGTTAGTTCTATTCCGTTTGCACTTGGTAATTGTATAGAAAAGTCTGTAATATTCCTTACTCCACCACCACCCTGGTTTTGTCATCCACAATGCCCGATACAAAATGCACGTGGGAGTACCTCGGCAAATATGCGGCGCTGTCTGGCTTTTGGATAAACTTTGGCATATTTACTTATTTCTCCGGATGATGACAATTAATGACGATGCAAACTGCAACTTCAGGATATTTTATCAACTGTGTCCGTCATTGATTGTAATAAAGGCTTTTAAAACGTCCCTTTGAGAAGTTGCCAAGATAGCTTGTGGGTATGCAGACTCTCCTTTGCATATGTGAAACACCAGAGGGACAGTTTTAACCGAGACGGGATTTGAACCCAGGCCACAGAAACGCAGAGTGATGCATCAATGTGTGTCTCGTCCATTGGGTTTGGGCATCAAGCATGAGGACTCATCGTTGAGCTCTGGTTGTGGGTGGGCGGACGTTAAAGATCACACGCTGACTTTCACGAAGAGGAGGCAAGTTATCATTGGCACCCTGAAAAAACTCCACATTCTTACTCAAACATACAAGGGGCACTGCATCAATGGCACAGTCACTTTTCCAGCAAACGATGCAAACCAGCATCCACAAGTTATACACAAATTAAGCTGCCTTTTGGGGTGTGATAAAACAACTATTCAATATACACTTTCACCAGCCAATCGCTCCATACTCAAGAATAAAAGAATAAAAAGATAAAAATAATAAAGCTTAAATCTTTCCATACCTTCATTGTCTTGATATAAAAGTTCATTGTAACATGTCTGGAACCCTTTCCAGTGAGTACCTGGAAGGTGGCAATGGACACATCCAATGGACGTGAATGGTCAGGAAACTTCTGAGAAGCCCAAGTACACACGCGGCCAGATAAAGACGTACGCACCATTGTTGAGAAACCTTAATCCCTTGTCATCATTTGTGAAAGCACAAATTTTTTTGGGCAGCTCACTTGACCCGAAAGGAACGAGTTAAACCGTTCCTTATTTAGTGTCCATGTGCGATAATGAGGTCCTAACGTGTCCTTCCAATGTGCTGGACTCCATGTTACAATCACAAGTAAGCGCTAGAACATGCTGATGCTGCAGCGCCGTTTCATAATTCCCATATTGTGAGAAAGAGCATAGTCCGACCCTGTAATAGAAACATAGCTCCGTAAAAGCCGAAAAGAACGAGCATCACTGCAAAGAACAGTAAATTACAGACAACTTCACATCGTTTTGGACTAGAATGTTGTTTAACATCATGCTAAGAAAATTATTCATATTTATAAACTCATACGAGCATCAGAAATGTTTCCACGCTTCCACACACTTGTAATCAGAAAACTCGATGAATAAGGTTGGAGGATGTGCAAGAAATTGCAGAGTTGGGACTAAAATAAATTGCAGTTTGAACGAATCACTCGTAATTATTATCATTTTAGCTGCAGCACGAGGCTCCCGCTTTGCATCATTGCTCGAAGAGCCGCTGTACCGCACATGTGTGCCTCCTACATCCTGGAGGAGAAATATGGAATATGTTCAGGTTGTCGGAGATAACTCACCTCTTCTTATCAGACAGGACACCCAGCTCAACGTCTATCCGAAGGACGATTGACATTGATGAATTGCCCTGCTTTGCGCAACACCACGGAAACAGTTCAAAGCTGGGTCGAGATTCAAATCGAAGCCAAACAACTCAAAAGGTGAGTGCGCCTCCCTCCAAATCTCTCCTGCCAGCCCTGCAATAATTAATGTAACAGCTTCCAATAACTCCTCCTGAGCCTTATCACATAATACCTGGAGAACCGTTACCTGGAAGTTGCTTCGGGTTCACAAACAACTTTGAAATAAACCAGAGCAAAGCCATTGTAGAAAACAGGTGAGTCAACCAATAAAAGGAAGCAAATAAATCAATAAACAACCATTGCAAAATGAACAATGTTATGATATTTGAAGCAAAATCAATGTTATTGCAGAAGAGTTTATTACAGGAACAAACAGGCAAGTTTACAAGTGGGAAACACTCATTTCAGAAGTCGACACACATTTGAAGCGTATAAATCTCTCAGACGGCATCATCAAACGATGTGTTTTGAATGTTCTGCATTTCTTGCAGACACAATCTTTCCATCTCTTAGTTGATAAAACTGAACAGCGCAGTCACTTCAGCACTCAGTGGCAAAATCTGGTGAAGGCGAACGAGATAAAACACAGTAGTCCAGGTCCCTCATCAGAAAGTTTGAAGGGTTTGTTTGTAAAGACTTGCATTGCTATAATACGGTTGTATGCAGATGGCCTCCCTGTAGTTTACTTTCCATGACTCCTTTTGGAATTTACTTAGACCGTCACATTAGCATTAACTGCCCACAAAAGCAACTCATCAACACAATGTCCCTTCCTGTACTGAGCTTGCAGGATGCTCAGAGATAGCAAACTCAACTTTGAACTGTCAAATCTCGATCAAGTTCCCAATCCAACAATAACCTGTCACCCTCATGTTTCACAGGTAGGTGGTGGCATTACCAAATATACGGTCATTTGCAATACGTTCAACTATTTAAGTGTGAGAGCGAGAGTGAGGGCCAGTGTAAGAGCGAGCCAATTAAATAAACGTAGGTCGTCGTTTGCTGGTGCCCGGCCACATTCTAAATTATTGCGCCAATCTAAAGGATCGAGGGTACCGCATCATTGGCAGAGTCATACCTCTGCAATGATGCAAACCACCAGCCAGGTTTACACAGGAAGTGTTTGTATTCCTAAACATTCTATTCAGTTGCACTGCTTGGTCAGGACCTGCAATGTTGCTTAATGGAAGCAAGACAAACCAGTTGTCTGGATTAAACAAGCTCGAATGAGCCAAGATCCTCGTCCTCTTAATGATGACATCATAAAAACGAATATGACGTCATTGTGATGTATCAGGTTTGCAATAAATTATCTGTGCTAATGCCCGGCTTGATTCCCGCAAACAAAATTCAAACAGCTTGCCTAGTTTCGGAGATAATGGTATCGGCGATTTCCATTAGCGGCGATATTATGACGTTAACTTTTTTTCGAGGAAGAATTTCCAAAATCGGAGACGGTTACTGCCTGCGCGTGGGCTTTCTGCATATACATGGCAAGTTTCACGAAGATCCGATGAAAACTCTGGGTTGTGAAACAAAAAATGTCAAAAAATAGGAATGACGTCATAAAAATTGATATGACGTCATAGTGATGTATCATATGTGCGGTAATTCATCTCTGCTAATGCCCTGTTCGATTCCCACAAACAGAATTCAAAAAGCTTGCCGAGTTTCGGAGATAATTTTTTTAGGCGATTTCCATTAGCGGAGATATTTTGACGTCATAACTTTTTTTTCTCGGAGGAATTTTCAAAATCTGAGATCGTTACTGTCTGCGCGGGGAATTTTTACATACATACGCCAAGTTTCAGGAAGTTTCGATTTAAACTGTCGGCTGTGAAACAAAAAAGTCCACAAGAACAACATGAGTAAGACTTAGATAACACAAACAAATAACAATACCTCATTACTGTATTTCACTCTTAGGTGACATTTGATAGCTACCAGAAATAGCAATTCAGAGTAGGAAACTGTACTTTCATTTTGAAGTGTGTGGAGGAACGAGAGGAGAAAGGGACTTTTATGTCTGGCTATCGGTCGGTAGCAATGGTCTGAGACAAACATCCTGACCTTAAGCAAAGCACAATGCGGCACCTCTCAAGAGCACCATCGAGATGCACAGTCCAAAAAGAAAATTGGAACAGAAGAAATGTCAGACAGCTCTAATGCTTGTCCAATGCTTGCAACAAAAGATGTGATCATGTTTTAAATGGGGGTGAGCTATAAGTACTCGTGTCTAGCACAGTCAACCCAATCAAACAACCTTTTTCAAGGGCTTAGCGTTCCTCTTTCAGGCAGAAAAAAATAAATAAATAAAAGTAGAAAGATCTCCACACGTCTCCATAGCACCACCAAAAATGTCTGCCACAGCTTACACAGCAGTCACTTGAGGCATGCAAAAATCACCAGCTTGATGGTTTAGGACAGCTCATTTGGCAAAGGGCTGTTCCTCCACAGTCGGCCGATGCATGCTGTCATCATTATACCATTCCTGTATTCGTTGGGAAGTTTCACCGTTTTTTTTGAGGGACAAGCTTGGATACCTGTTGTTGACAAAGATGCCAGAACATTTTCAAGGATATTAAGGTACAACCCTACAAATTATGCCGATTTTCCACGTTGTGGACAGAACTTTTGATGACACTTTTACCAAGACAAGAGGAAGTGCTCGAATGTATGACTTTAAAACTAGAAGGGCACTCTTTGTTGCAGCGACATCACCAGATATGTCTCCACCAACATCACATTATTACTTCATTACACATACATGTAACCAAGTTTGATTTTAATCCCTGAACTCAGACTCAAAATAATTCTGGCTGCCAGATCATACATCTGATGAGGTTGAAATTTAAAACACATATTCCACATGACTACCTGATAATAACTGTGATGTTTCACATTGATTGATGGAGCGGTTCAAGATAAAGAATTTTTAAAATATTTTTATTCAATCCAATATGGCTGCCAAACCATGTGACCTATTAATTATTTGTGAACACCGTGGTATTCCCAAGGCTTGGGGAACATGTGGGTGAAGTTTCCCCTCGATCTGTCAAGCTGTTCTGGAGATGATGATTTTCAAAGGTTTATTCTTCAAAAAAATCATAGCTGCCAAATCATGTGACCTATGAGGTCATAGGTGGAAAACCCTTTGTTCCTCATGGAAAGGCAATCATACCTGTAAAATTTTGCCTCAATCAGTTCAGCCGTTTCAGAGAATAATAATTTTGAAGGTTTTTATGTTAAAAACAATAAGGCTGCCAAACCATGTGACCGATGACATCATCAATGTCCCCCCCCCCCCCAATACAATTTAGCCCAAGATGACCCTCAAATTTTTTCATACTAATCGGATAAAGCGGTCGATGTATGCAATTATGATGTCGTATCGAAGCTACCTACGACATCATCAAACGAGATGGTATTCATAGAATAAAAACCCTGTGCAGTCTTGAGAAGGACTCACTGTGAGCAAACTCTTTTGTTTTTTATGTTGTTTTTTTTTTTTCTTTGATCCAATATGCTGCCAGACCACATGACCAAAGATGTCATCTTTATCAAACCATATTCCCCATGGGTAGTTGATCAATTAGTTAAATTTTGCATTGATCAGTTAAACGGTTTCTCCTGCAAAGATTTTCAAAGATTTTCCGAGACTCAATATGGCTGCCAGACCATGTGACACAGGTGGTCATTTCTATCAAACTTTATTTCAGCGATGAAAAGAAACTTCTTCAGTGGATTGTCTTGAAGGTGATGCATACTATTCAGGTAGGGAAATGTAGGTTGCAACATTATCTGGGTTGTATGTATCTACTATATCCACAACAGTGCTGGTCGTATATTTTAGTAGATGTGATCTAGTGGAGAACCCGAGTCGGTGGTGGACACTGTCACAAGTTGTGAGACCTTTGGAGGACAAACTTGAGCAGTCTGGGTGAGCTGGCTGTTGATAGTACATCATCGTTGAAGTCTCCCAGGACAACAGTTGGCATTACTTGAAAGGGAATGGTGGAAAGTTAATTGTCCAGGATGGGCAACAATGTTGTCATTGGAAGGCATGGACAATTTCAGGATTTCAATGGAAATTGAAGGCATCAGCTGAAAATTGAGGATTTCAGAAATTTGGCCTATGTTGACCTTTGGGCTGATGTTGACCTCAAAAATAATTGGTGGTTGAATTCAGTGACTTGATATGCAAATCCTCTTCAAACTTCGAGTCAATCAGATTATAATTGAGGATTTTATAAAATTGGTCAATGTCGACCTTTGGCTGATGTTGACCTCAAAAAAGTGACCGCTCTATCACATGGCCATGTAACATGTGGTAAAGTTTCAATTTCCTCCACTGAATGGTTTTCTATGTACGCTCTTAACAAAATGCAGGTACGTACGATGTGCATAACCCTTCGCTTAACCCCGCACTTCATTTTGCGAGCACAGGGCAAGAAATTTTATTTACACATAGGATGGGACAGGATGAGACGCACCAAACTGGAAGACCAGGGATGAGACCCATTGCTCAGGAAAACTCAGCCAGAAACGACAAAAACTCAACCTTCAGGGGGAAAAGAACTCAATTTAAGGATAATTATTGAATTGGTGTCTTTACAGGTACCAGTCTCAGAACCATCATTTCAAAATCACTCATGTTATCCAAATGTCAGAAAGATCAAGGGACTCTTCATTCGGACATTAAAGGTCGACAACCTGCAGCAGTGGCACAGTACCAATTAGTGGACTGTGCCAAGTCATTAAGAGAGTGCAATTGGGTCACACTGTGCTTCGAGTATAATGATCAGATAACCCTGTTAAGATTCCAAATTTTACAGGATAGGTTGAGCATTGAGGTATTGCTAAAAAAAATAATTCACAGTAAAACGAGGGAACTCATCTCAGTCAAAATATCTGGTTGGTATTTGCGGTGGGGAAAGGAAATTGTAATAGGCTCAAGTAACTTGACGCTTGTTGGGGCAAAATACAAAGCTTGATGAAACCTTGTATAGACAGTCAGCATCTCTGCCTTTCTTTACGCAAGATCTCAAATGCATTATCAGTAAATCTACCAGAATGTATTAATACTAATCATTAATAAATCATTAATACTACACTTGCAATAACACCTCCATCCATCCATTGGGACCATACTCTGTGCAGAGCGTCGGTGCTGCCTAAGAAGTCTCCTTGGCTATTGGGCACAATCCTGGATGAGTCGCCACTCCGACACAGGATACCCGCAAGGAGGAGGAGAGGAGATTGGGACCATACTCTGTGCAGAGTGTTGGTGCTGCCTAAGCAGTCTCTTTGGCTATTGGGCACAATCCTGGATGAGTCGCCACTCCGACACAGTACACCAGCATGCTGGCACTCATTTTGCCGACCTCGGAAGGATGACAGGCAGAGTCAACCCCACCTGGTTTAAATTCAATAGTTGAGTGGGATTTGAACTCAGGATCCTCAGATCCCCAGCTCTCCACCCTAACCATTAAGCATCACCAGGCATAACAACAGCTCCCCATCCCCAAATCATCATCATCCTTATTCGAGGCTTAGTGCGGTATAATGCACAATGGCAAAGGAGGATAAAATCGACAAACAAGCACAATTGAAGTGCTTCCAAGCAAAGTTGAAAGACATGAAAGATGCTGTGGTTCATCTGATAACGTCTACACAATGCACACATCGTCATACAACCATCATAGTCCTGAAGAACCAAACCTGCATGACCAGTTCACTCTCCAAAAACACAGCAACCTGAATGTCAAAGCGGTGGGTTGGGGGTTAATAGAGGTAGGAAAGATTGCAGGAACGGAAGGGATAGACCAGAATAGAGGTGGCAAAAAGTACAGAGGACACAAATCTCTGCGATGAGAAAGTAGTCGCCTTGTGCTTCAGCTTAATTGTGGTAGATGGCACTAATTTGAGTTTTACAAGAAAGAGCATATCACTGTAAGAGTGCATGCATTTTGGAGGACTGGGGAGGGTCAGAGGGATGAAAGAGCAGAGAGAGAACTATTCCGGTATAGAGGTGGTAAAACAGAGGTCACAAATGTGCCTGCAATGAGAAAAAAAACCCAAACCCAGGGCTCACTGCACACCTCCACTCTTTTGGTCTTCATTCCTGGATGTGGAATTACTTTCCTGAAGCTGTTCAATCCCACTCTTACCTCCAGACGTTCATGAAAGGCAATGCACCACATATCATATTACCCCCTATCCTTATTACCCCCTCTACCTTCCTCCATAACCTTTCCTCCACCCAAACCTATTAATTGCATCTCACATGGTTTCCTTCTCCCACTCCCTGTCGCACTCTCCTCTTTTTCCCATTTGTTCACGACATCCTTATTGTGTTTGGGGTTTTTCTGCTGTCGTACCCTGTCAGGTTCATATTCCATCCATCACCTCATCCTTCCATGAGCTTTGATCTTGAAAAAACAAATCAGTAAACCTTGTGTGTCGATGTTATTGAGGGAGATTCTAATGATTTTGAGAGTTTGGGATTTTCTAGCAGTTGAAAAGAAGGGAACAAAACGAGAGAGTGAGAGTGAGGGCCAATGCGAGGGTGAGAGCCAGGGTGAGGGAAAGAGTAAAAGCCAGTGTGAGGGAAAGAGCCAGGGCCAATTGAGAGCCAGTGCGAGAGTAAGTGTGAGGGAGAGAGCTAGTGCAAAAGTGAGAGCCAGTGTGAGTGAGAGCCAGTGTGAGTGAGAGAGAGCCAGGGTGAGTGAGAGAGCCAGGGTGAGTGAGAGAGCCAGGGTGAGTGAGCGAGCCAGGGTGAGTGAGCGAGCCAGGGTGAGAGAGAGCCAGGGTGAGAGAGAGCCAGGGTGAGAGAGAGCCAGGGTGAGAGAGAGCCAGGGTGAGAGAGAGCCAGAGTGAGTGAGAGAGAGCCAGAGTGAGTGAGAGAGAGCCAGAGTGAGTGAGAGAGAGCCAGAGTGAGAGAGCCAGAATGAGTGAGAGAGAGCCAGGGTGAGTGAGAGAGCCAGGGTGAGCGAGAGAGAGCCAGGGTGAGTGAGAGAGCCAGGGTGAGAGAGAGCCAGGGTGAGTGAACGAGAGAGCCAGGGGGAGAGAGAGCCAGGGGGAGAGAGAGAGCCAGGGGGAGAGAGAGAGCCAGGTGGGAAAGAGAGCCAGGGTGAGTGAGAGAGCCAGGGGGAGAGAGAGAGCCAGGGGGAGAGAGAGAGCCAGGGGGAGAGAGAGAGCCAGGGAGAGAGAGAGAGCCAGGGAGAGAGAGAGCCAGGGGGAGAGAGAGCCAGGGGGAGAGAGAGCCAGGGGGAGAGAGAGCCAGGGGGAGAAAGAGAGAGAGAGAGCCAGGGTGAGGGAGAGAGCCAGTGAAAAAAGTGAGGGCATACAAGTGCAAGAGCAAAGGCCAGTGACTGTGAGAGAGGGCCAGCAGGAGAACCAGTGCGAGAGCGAGGCTGAGGGCCAGTGTGAGAGCAAAGACCAGTGTGATAGTGAGGGCCAACAAGCCAGTGGCAGCAAAGGCCAGTGGGATTGAGGACAAATGTGAGTTTGAGGACCAGTGCAAAATTGACGAGTTGTGAGAGCCAGTGCAAGAGCAATGACGAGGGCCAGTGTGAGAGAAAGGCAGAGGGCCAGCATGAGGACCATTGCAAGGGTGGGGATGAGAGTGAGGACAAGGTCCAGTGCGAGTGCGAGAGTGAAGACGAGTGTCAATGGGAGGACTAGAGGGAGGACTCAGGCCAGTGTGAGGACCATTGTGAGACCAGTGCAAAAGACAGTGCGAGAGCAAGTGTGAAGACAAGGGCCAATGTGAGGACCAGTATAAAAGCCAGTGTGAGAGTGAGAAAGAGGGCCAGTACAATGGCGAGAGGGAGGATGAGAGTCAATGTGAGGGCAATTGTGAGTGCAAGGCTGAGGTCCATACGGGTGCGAGAGCTATAGGCCGAGGGCCATAACAAATGCGAGGGAGACAGTGAGACTGAAGGCCAGTGCGTGTGCAAGACCAAGGGCCAGTTAGCGGGCCAGTGCGTGAGAGAATGAGAGCCAGTGCGAGAGAAAAGACCCGTGTGAGGGCCACCGAGAGATCGAGAGTGAGGGTCAGTGAGAGATTGAGTACAAGTGCGAGATTGAGGATGAGTGCGAGGACCAGTGCCCGGGTGAGGACGAGGGCCAACGCGATGCCAAGTGTGAGAGTGAGGGCCAGTAGAAGAGCCAGTGTGAGAGTGAGAAAGAGGGATAGTGTGAGAGTGAGTAACGGTGTGAGAGCGAGGAAGAGGGCCAGTGTGAATGTGAGAGTAAGGCCGAGGACCAGTGTGAGGGCAAGAGTGAGGATGAGGGTCAATGTGAGGGCAAGAGTGAGGATGATGGTCAATGTGAGGGCAAGAGTGAGGATAAGGGTCAATGTGAGGGCAAGAGTGAGGATGAGGATCAATGTGAGGACCAGTGTGAGGGCCATTGTGAGTGAGAGTGTGAAGCCAATGGCCGTACGAGTGTGAGATCTAAGCCAAGGACCATACGAGTTTGAGAGATAGGCCAAGGGCAAAATTAGTGGGAGAGCTAGGCCGAGGGCCATACAAGTGCAAGAGCTAGGTTAAGGACCAGTACGAGTGTGAGAGAGACAGTCACACCAAGGGCCAGTGTGTGTGCGAGAGAGAGGCCGAAAGCCAGTGCAAGATGGAGGAGGAGAGGCAGTGCACAGGCCAGTGAGTAAGCAAAAGCAAAAGTGACAGCAAGTGAGAGTGTGAGAGTATGAGAGCAAAGGCCAGTGGGAAGGCCAGTGTGACAGCAAGGCCCAGTATGAGTGTTAGGACCAGTGTGAGAGTGAGGATGAGAGCGAGGGTCAGTGTGAGGGCCAATGCGAGAGTGAGGACCAGTGGAAGTGCGAGTGCAAGAGTGAGGACGAGGGCCAATGTGAGAGTGAGGACCAGTGGAAGTGTGAGTGCAAGAGTGAGGACGAGGGCCAGTGCAAGAGCGAGGCAGAGCGGGAGAGTGAGAGTGAGGACAAGGGCCGGTGCAAGAGCCAGAATGAGGGCCAAAATGAGGGCCAGTGCAAGAGTAAAGGTCAGTGATAGAGCAAGGGCCAGTGCGAGAGCAAGGTCGAGGGTGAAGTACAAGAGTGAGGGCCAAGTGTAAGAGCCAAGTGTAAGAGCCAAGTGTAAGAGCCAAGTGTAAGAGCCAAGTGTAAGAGCCAAGTGTAAGAGCCAAGTGTAGGAGCCAAATGCAAGACCCAGGCAGAGGGGCATTGCGAGAGCGAGGCAGAGGGCTAAGTGCAAGAGCCAGGCAGAGGGGCAATGCGAGAGCGAGGCAGAGGGGCAATGCGAGAGTGAGGCAGAGGGGCAATGTGAGAGCGAGGCAGAGAGCCAGTGTGAGAACCAGTGCAAGAGCGAGGACGAGGATCAATGAGAGAACGATTGTAAGAACAAGGGCCAGTGTGCGAGCAGAGACCAGTGCGAGTGTAAAGATCAGTGCGAGAGTGAGGGCCAGCGCGAGAGCGAGAGACAGTGCAAGAGCGAGGGCCAGTGCGAGAGTGAGGCAGAGGTGCAGTGCAAGATTGAGAACATGGTCGAGGGCCAGTGTGAAGGTCAATGCGAGGGCCAGTGTGAAGGTCAATGCGAGGGCCAGTGTGAGGGTTAGTGCAAAGGCCAGTGTGATGGATGACCAGTGCGATGCTGAGGATGAGGACCAATGCGAGGACCAGTGCGAGAGCAGGTGCCAGTGGAAGAAGCAGTCTGAGAGCAAGGAATTGGCCAGCGCAAGAGCGAGGAAGGGAACCTGGACGAATGTGAGAGCGAGGCGGAGGACGAAGACCAGTGAGAGCAAGGACGAGTGCCAGTGCTAGGGCCAATGTAAGAGTGAGGACAAGTGTAAATGCAAGGGCCAGTGTGAGGACGAGAGGGAGGCCGGGGGCCAGTGGGGTCATGTGATCTTGCATGGGCATTATTTCTCCCTGATGGAGTGGATACTTCTCGGTTTTATGGCGTTATGATTAGAGAAATGCCTGTTGGATTGCATCATTTACAGACCATGTACATTGAATGCTAGGAAATCATAAGGTTTTATCATTTACAGACGGTGGACTGTGACGTGTTACAGAGCATATTTAAGTATTTCAGGTTTCCATAGATAGTCAGACCTCTGTATCAGGCACTCTGGTAACAACAAAGTCAGAACATGTTTTCATCAATGCATATTTTCCTGTATTTTTTGCAAATAAAACTGGACATTTTCCCAGAAATAAATAAAGATCACTTTGTCCCAAGAAATAGAATGCATTTACAAGGCCGTACATTCCAAAATTCTCGAAATACAGATCAGATTGCCAAAATCAATAATCGAAAACATAAAAAGAAACAATAATTTCATTTTTCCCTTCATTTTTGCATCATTATGGTGATGAAATACACCGGTCAAGGACCCTGCAGAAAAAAATGAGGAGGACACCTTCACAGCAGAAGGAGGCTTGCTTGGACCCAGACTCACCCACCCTCTCCTGAACTTGGACCAGTCAGGGGAAGAGGTGCAGAGGGACCAAATTTAGTTTGTTTATTTTTTTGAGAAACTGAATTTATTCTTTGCGTCAGTTTTGTCGACTCAGTCAGGAATGCCTTCTTCATCATGTATTAAGATCACGCAAAATGATATACTGTACTGTACTGTACTGCATTTATCGACGGATCAATTGAATTTATATCAGACATATAAATCACCATCTTGCAGCCCATTACAAAAATCATTAGTTTGTTACTCAAAACAAGCTCAAGTGAGCTAAGATCCTCGTCCTCTTAATGATGACGTCATAAAAACGAATATGACGTCATTGTGATGTATCAAGTTTGCAATAAATTGTCTGTGCTAATGCCCGGCTTGATTCCCGCAAACAAACTTCAAACAGCTTGCCGAGTTTTGGAGATAATGGTAGAGGCGACTTCCATTAGCGGCGATATTATGACGTCATAACTTATTTTTTCTTGGAGGAATTTTCAAAATCGGAGATGGTTGCTGCCTGCGCGTGGGCTTTCTGCATATACATGGCAAGTTTCACGAAGATACGATGAAAACTCTGGGTTGTGAAGCAAAAAGTCAAAAAATAGGAATGACGTCATAAAAATTGATATGACGTCATAGCGATGTATCATATGTGCGGTAATTCATCTCTGCTAATGCCAAATTTGATTCCCGCAAACAGAATTCAAAGAGCTTGCCTAGTTTTGGAGATAATTTTTTAGGCGATTTCCATTAGCGGAGATATTTTGACGTCATAACTTTTTTTCTCGGAGGAATTTTCAAATTCGTTGATGGTTACTGTCTGCGCAAGGTATTTTTGCATATATATGTCAAGTTTGAGGAAGTTTCGATGAAAACTGTAGGCTGTGAAACAAAAAGTCCACAAGAACAACAACGTGAGTAAGACTTAGAGATCCTCCACGAGGATCGAAAAATTCAATCAATGTAAATAAAAGGAAAGATGCTAATTTAACAGGATGATGACTCAAATTGAACAGGGACGATAATATGACTATGGCAACCAAGGTTTGTTTTCCACTTGATTTTATTCGTTCCGGTTCCACCTCTTCACATTTGTCTTTGGCTTGGAATCACAAACTCTACCTCTCAGCATTGCCGAGCAACCCACTAAAATGTAAACAAGTTTTGACATATTAACATTAAAAGTGACTGCAACCGTAAAGTGTGAAATAAAGAGCTCATTCGGATCACTCAGTCTTCATTTACTGGAGTTATTTTGCTGCTTGCTAATACAAGCACAATCCACTTCATTAAATATTTGAGGGGATGTTGAAAAGTAATGCCTCCTATTCATTTTCTCCGAAACAGGTAAAGATTTTCGAATGAAACAGAGCGCAGCCCGCACATCAGTGTACAAGGTTTCATGATTCTGACACGATGTCTCATTGTTACCTCAGTCAAAATGGCAGAGGGGAGCAAGATGTTGTCAGTACTGTGAAGCATGAAGTGCTGGAGATGAGGGTTGGGATGAATGACTGGAGACGAGATGACTGGAGATGAAAGATGGGTGCATCATTATGATCCTGAGAATAAGAGACGGTCAACGGAGTACCGCCATAAAGGATCACCATCCCAAATGTGGATCTGTCAGATTTTCATCTCTTCCCCAAACTTAAGTCCCACCTTCGTGGAGAACACGTTTCTTCCAGTGATGATGTCAAGGCCACTGTGAAGCGCTAGTTAAATCAGCATGGTGCACAGTTCCATTGTGTCGGCATCACATAACTACTTGAAAGTTGGCAGAAATGTATGGACCGCAGAAATATGTCGAGAAATAAATATGCACCATGGTAGAATAAAGACT
>NC_140963.1:31160777-31173277 GCF_056783735.1 Eptatretus burgeri
CAGGTCCAGGATCTTTCACTTCATGCTTGAGGTCTTGGTATTTGATCATTTTCTTGATTTTTGCATCGTTAGTCAAAATCACCGGAATTAACACCTCAACTATCAATGCCTTCTTCTCTTTTTTATTTGCACCTAAGTATGATATCTGGTTGCAATGCTTTGTTCTCAATGTGATTATAAGGTCATACATGAGCTTCAATGTTTTCAGCGATTGCTTTTGGTTCATTTTCCCACAAATTTTCTGTAACTGGAACATGAAAGTTTTTCCAGATGCACCAGTGGATTACTTTACAAACTCCGTTGTGTTGTTGTGTGTACAGCTGTTCTGACGCATGTTTTTTTTTTTCATGTTCAGTTATGAAATGTCAAATATCATTCTTTTTGCTAACCCAACCTCCACCCATCACCTGTCTTTTTTTTCCACTCCTATCCCCCATCCTTTTCTCATTCTGTCACCTCTACGCTCCCCCTCATAAAATGCAGCACTCTCCTCCCACACCTCTGTTGCTCTCTCGCTGTCCGTGTGTGTGTGTGTGCGTGTGTGCGTGTGTGCGTGTGTGTGCCTCTCTCTCTCTCTCTCTCTCTCTCTCTCTCTCTCTCTCTCTCTCTCTCTCTCTCTCTCTCTCTCTCTCTCTCTCTCTCTCTCTCTCTCTCTCTCTCTCTCTCTCTCACACACATATCCCTCCCTCCTGAAGTGAATAGCAACGTTTGGTGAGGTGTCACTCTCCCCACCTCCACCCTAACTCCACCTTCCCCCTGTGTGTCTGTGTCTGTCTCAACCCCTGCCCCCTACTTTATTGACCCGTCAACAAAGCGACAGGTTGTATTTGCGAGTTAGAAAATAAAAAGCAACGGCATTGAGAAAATGATTGACACCCGTGACTTAATATTTGGTATCACAGCCTTTGGACAAAAATAACTGCAGTCAAGCACTTCCTATGGCCATGAAGGAGCTTCCTCCACCTCTTGACTGGCAGGTTGTCCCACTCTTCTTGTGCAAACTGCTCCAGTTCTCCCAGATTTGAAGGGTGCCTTCTCCCAACTATTCAGATCTCCACACAGGTGTTCAATGGGATTTCGATCTGGACGCATTGCTTGCCACTTAGGACAATTGAGCATTTTGTGTTGAACCGTTCCTGGGTGCTTTTTTAAAGTGTGTTTGGGGTCATTTTTCTGCTGCAAGTTCCATGTCCTTCGACAGAGACCCAGCTTCCTGACACTGGGTTGAAATTGCACTCCAAAATGCCTTCGTAATCTCCTGATTTCTTGATGCCATGTACACATTCAAGACACCCAGTGCCAGAGGCAGCACAACAATCCAAAAACATCACTGAACCTCCTCCATGATTGACTGTGGGGAAGGTATTCTTTTCTTTGAAGGTTTCATCTTGTTTTCTGTAAACATAGAGATGTGCTTCACCAAAAAGCTCTAATTTGTACTCATATGTCCACAAGACATTCTCCTGGAAGGATTTTGGCTTGTTCAGGTGTGTTTTGGCAAACTCGAGTCAGGCTTTCTTATACCTCTCTCAGCAATGGGGTCCCCCTGGATCTCCTCCCATAGAACCCCCTTTCATAGAGTTGGCGACGGATGGTGCAAGTTGAAACTGTCGTACCTTGTGTCTGAAGGTCAGCTTGAATCTGTTTGGCAGTTGATCGTGGTGCTTTCTCCACCATTCGAACAATCCTCTGCTGCAATCTTCGATCAAGTTTTCTCTTGCGGCCACATCCAGGGAGGTTGGCTGCAGTGCCGTGGGCGTTTCACTTCCTGATAAAATTGCATATGGTGGATACAGGAACATCAAGGTCTCTGGAGATGGACTTGTAGCCTTGAGATTGTCCAAGCTTGGCTCCAATATTATGTCTGACCTCCTCAAACAATTCTCTTGTTTTCTTTCTTTTCTCCATGCTTATTGTGGGACACACAGTGACACAAAACAGCAGAATGACTCCTTTTCTCCATTCAAACTGGTTGAATGAGTGATTTTTATTTTGCAGGCACCTGCAACTCACTCAAGGTGAGTCCAGTTCCAAAGTAAAAGGAGAATCACCTGCTTGAAATCTAATTGTCTCACAACTTCTAAAAGGTGCCAATAGTATTATCCAGGGCAGTTTAGTATTTCTGTGTGAAATAAGCTAAGATTTAGTGCTTTTTTCAAATTTTTTGTTTTGTTCACTGCAAACCAAAGAAATACATTTGTGGACAAAATTTCTTTTTTTTAATTTCAACAATTTTCTGGAAGAAATAGTGCATTATCTGAAAAAAGTGCAAGAGTGCCAATATTTTTGGCAACGACAGTATATGACCGCCTTTCTAATCAATAAATCAAACTGGCACACTTCATGGTAATGTCACAATTTAAACAAGTGATGCTACAAAAACCAAGCCACTTGCCAGTGCTCTTGCAGCTTGAGGCGATAACAATTAAGGTCTTCACCTATAAGCAAGGTAAGCTTCCTGATGATAACTCGTTGGCTCAACCATTCAGAGACGTTGTACAGATTGATCCCAACATTCACCTACAAACCAATATTAACTGACAAAGAAGCCCAGACAGGGCAAAAATAGTGCAAAACATAGCATGCCCCAAAACAGAATGTGTATGAGGTTTCAGCAGCAGTCCAGAATCACGAAGGAAAGCAGTCATTCTACAACTACAACCTGAGACAGCAGGACAGCATTCATAAACTTGAGCTAAGCCTATAACACAAAGGTGTCGTACAAAAGACGCCATTTTCTAAGGTAACCTCGACTTTGCGTCCACAGTAAAACTTACAATGTCAGAGGCTGCAAAAAAAACAAGCAAATTATGGATTTTACATGTCATGGTGCCCGATTCATTGGACATGGGGTTTCAACCAGAACACACACGGTGATCCACCAGCAACAGCAGTATATGCAGGACAAAAATAGTCTGATGGGTTATCACAGAATTTACATAGCCGTGGTTGTTGTTGTTTCCTATGCAGCCTGTGGCTGCTGGTTGTATTATTTTCTGGAAGTGTGGCAGTGCCGCTGACGCCAGTAAACTGGTACTCATTTTGCCGACCTCGAAAGGATGACAGGCTGAGTCAACCCACCTGGTAGTATTTCAAAGGCATGACAGGGGCTCAAACTCAAGACCTTAAGATCTTAAGCCAGTCACCTTAACCGTGAAGTCAACACCAGGCTTATTGTCATGGTATCAGTTGTTTGAATTAAATTCAAATCAAATGGAAGACCAAATAGGAACAGTCTTACATTGGAGTAATCAGAAGGAACCTGAACAAGCAAAAAGAAAAGATGAAGTCATCAGGAGGAACCTGGATAGGATTCATATTTCAGCTGCTCCTCCTCTACACTCAAACAAACCCAACCAGGCACAGCCAAGTTAGCCTTTAAAAACATAAATAAATAAAAAGAACCTGGAGCAAAAGAATGAAATAATTCTGGCTGCCAGACCAGGCATCAAGTTGAAATTTAACACATGTATTCCCCATCACAACTCGATCATAAATGTGAGATTACACGTCAATTGATCAAGCTGTTTCAGAGAAAACATTATTTAATATTTTTCTTCAATTCAATATGGCTGCCAAACCATGTGACCCATCAATTATTCCATCATAAATTTGTACACCCATGGCTTGGGGAACATTTGTGTGAAGTTTCCCCTCGATTTGTCCAGCTGTTCTGGAGAAGATTTTTTTATCTGTTTCAGGATAAATCCAATATGGCTGCCAAATCATGTGACAATGATGTCACATGTGTGACATGAAACTCCCTCCATAGACACCCTCCAGACCCAAATTTTTACCTCTGTAGGTGAACCTTTTGTTCCTCATGGAGAGATGGTCATACGTATAAAAGTTTTTCCTTGCTCTGTTGCCACTTCAGAGAAGATCATCTTTCAAGGCTGTATTTTTTTGAACAATATGGCTGCCGAATCAGGTGACCGAAGACGTCATCAATATTTTTCTGTGGACCATTTTATCTCGAGATGACCCTCAAAACTTTTCATACTGATCAGATGTGGCATTTTGCATATGCAATTATGACGTCATAACAAATCAAACTTATTCCCCATGAGTACTTGCCATGTGCCAAGTTTCAATTTTTTCCATGGGGGAGCTTCAGAGATACAGGTGGTCCAAAGTCTTTCCATTTTTCCAACATGACATCATAATTATGATTAAAACATTCTACATGAGCAGTCGCAACGATGGTGAAAATTTCAAAAAAGGAGATGGGCAGATGGACGGACGGACGGACGAACATACGAAGACAATACCTTATTCGGAATGTAAATTCCAGAGAAGCCAAAAACATAGGTCAATACCCCTGAGAGCTCAACTGGTAGCGGCTGGATAAGATAACCAGTGAACCACTGGTAGGCATGTATGACCCACAAAATTAATAACGGAGAAGTAAACACCTATGGATTCTTTTTTAATGCCATGAACAAACTTTGGTACATCACGGGTGATAAAGGTTGTGGTCAAGATTCATTGAAATTGTGTGAGGTTTCAGAGAAGAAAACAAAGACATATTTTTTGGGGGAAACCCCCCTTACACGCCCAGAGACCACACCTTTTTAAATGTTATGAACAATGTTTGGTACATCACGGGTGATGAAGGTTGTCGTCAAGTTTCATCAGAATTGTGTGTGTAGTTTCTGAGAAGAAAGGAAATACCTATTTTGGGAGTGGGGGGGGGGCAACCCCGCTGTAAGCCCCCTGAGACCACGATTTTTTGAAATGGCGTGAACAAACTTTTGTGCATCATGGCTGATGAAGGTTGTGGTCAAGTTTCATCAGAATTGTGTGTGTAGTTTCTGAGAAGAAAGGAAATACCTATTTTGGGAGTGGGGGGGGGCAACCCCGCTGTAAGCCCCCTGAGACCACGATTTTTTGAAATGGCGTGAACAAACTTTTGTGCATCATGGCTGATGAAGGTTGTGGTCAAGTTTCATCAGAATTGCAGATGTACTTTCTGAGAAGAAAAGAAATACTATTTTGGGGGGTAACCCCCTTTGACCCACTTAGGGTCAGATTTCATTTATAATGCCATGAAAAAAAATTTGGTACATACACGGTGATGAAAATTGTGGTAAGGTTTCACCAAAATCGGTTGTGTAGTTTCAGAGAAGTTGCAAATATTTGTGGATGGACGGACAGACGATACGCCCTCCCACAAGCTCCCCAGAACAAAGTTTCAAGTAAGTAAAAATAGGGGCAATGCCTCTGGGGGCTCACCTGATAGTGGCTGGAAAGAAAGCCAGGGAACCACTGGTAGGTGTGGATGACCCCCAAAAAAAATATGCAACAGAGAAGTAAATACTAATAGATTTTTTTTTTAATGCAGTGAACAAACATTGGTACATCATGGGAGATGAAGGTCGTGAAGGAGATGAATTATGTAATTTCGGAGAAGAAAGCAAATAACTATTTTTGGGGGGCAACCCACTGCCCCCCCCCACAGGTGACCCACTTTGACCCGAATTTTTTTTCATGGTGTGAACAAAGTTTGGTGCATCACAGGTTATGAAGGCTATGGTCAAGTTTCATCAAAATTGTGTGTGTAGTAGTAACAGAGATGAAGTGTCAAGTGCTTGTGGACGTACGGTCGAAAGGACGACACCATCCAATAAAGCTCCCCAGAACTACGTCCCAGATGAGCTAAAAACAGAGCAGAGTTGTATTGCAGAGTACCAAGAAACACCACCAACAATGCAGTCACATCTTCTCCTTAAAATGAAAATACCAGAGATAGAAAGTATTCTACAGGAAATGAATTTTTGCTGCAGAAAGCAAGTGCAAACAGGCCATTGAACTGCGCAAACGCAAACCATAAATGAGCCCCTGAGAAGTAAAATTGGCTCCACCACACAATACAACTTTTGATATCAAGAGGTATCCAAAGTTCAGGTTCGTATTTAGAATCTCGTTCAGCTCCCACTGAACAAATATCACAATCAGATTCAAACTTTTGATCAGAACTGCCATGAACACCAAATCTTATGCAGACCTTGATTGTTAACGATCGTGCACTTAAATCAATTTAGCTCCAGACGTGGGATAAACCGGTTTACCTCTTGGGAGCTCAAATTTCGATACTTTTTTCCTTCCCTGGATAATTGAAAGATGGGTTTTTCATGTTAAATAATACAATACATGTTCCCTTCCAAGGAACTCGAACAGAGGAGGAGGCCATTAGGGTTAGCGTGAGTATTGCCAACTTATGTTTGTTTCTAATTTGCCAATTCCCGTATAAATAAGCAAACTATGTGGAATGTCAGTGTGACGTCACATAGATCCTTACGGCTCACCCATGTTGTGGAGTGAATAACCGAGCAGTGCAACTCCTCAACTATATACATTTAGCTAATTGTTATGAATAACAGCGTATGCTTTGTGTAAGCATGAGGTAATTCAATTATAATAGGATTATGCGCTGATGTGTATGTATAAAGCAGAAAACATCGCTTCCTAATATGTGTGTCTACAACCACTTTTCCCCAAAATTCCCTTTTAATGTGCTTTCCTTTGTAATCTGTCTTGTATGTCCTTTTATCAGGGAATTCAGTCTCACAACGCAGGTATGGCACAATTTTGGTGCAAAAGGTGTGCCATTGGACATTTCCCCAGAACATTCGGGAGGCTCAAGTGAGGGGGACGCCTTCATTGATGGCCAAGTCAAAAATCAGTGTGAAGAGGAGTGCCGTGGAAGTCAAAGGCTGTGGCACATTCCAACGGGGATTCCAGGGGGATTCATCACTTTCTTGCGCAACCTGTGACTGCTGGTTGCATCATTGCTGGGAGCATGGTTGTGCCACTGATGCAGTACTCTCCTGTTTCCAGTAAGCTGGTACTCGTTTTGCTGACCTCAGAAGGATGGAAGACAGGCCAAGTCAACCCCACCTGGTGTTATTTAACAGCATGACAGGGGCTCAATCTCAAGACCCTAAGATCTTAAGCCAGCCATCTTAACCGTTAAGCCAACACCAGGCTTGGGAGATTGATGCAGGTCCAGTACAGTTGGAGAGCTTGCTGTTCTGGTTGTGCTCCTTGGTTGAGGTATTCAGCTCTCCTTTGGTTTGTGATTCCTGGCACCTGTTCCGTGATGATTTGTTTTGCCAGTCGAGCTCGAGCTGTTTCAGCTGTCGACATGGCAGGGTCAGAAAGCTACGGAGATCCCGACCTGCGACTGCAGAGACGCCAGTCTGACTCCCAGCTTCCCAGCCTCATGACAGTCATGCAAGCCACGTCTGGGTCAAGACGGGTATTCCATTGTCCTGTCTGTTCTCCCTGGTCTTTCTCCTGTGCCTGGGGCTCGATAAGGACCATCCGTATGTGTGATAACCCAGGGCATGTATTTCTTGTAAATAGTACTGACATAATAGATGCTCACATGTCTCTTGTTATTTCCTACCCGAGTTTAATAAATATAAACAATTCAATTCACAGGGTCTCATTAGAGTCATTCGAGTCAACACGATCAATAAAACTGTTCAGTTTTATAAGTCCTCTAAAGCAGTGTTTCCCAACCTGTGGTACGCGAGGGCCTTCCAGGTGGTTTGCGAGCACTTTCGGGCTCAACCTTTAAAAAAAATGAAAAAAATAAAAAAAACGACGGATGGGGCTCTGTCTATGCTCGGTCGAAAGTCAGGGTTTCAAGCCCATGTGAAAGCTGTGTCACCAAACGCCACCGGTGTCCATTGTTTCATACACAGTTTCACCCTGAGCACTAAGTGACTAAGGTACTCCCTCCGAATTTGTTATCATGCTTGAACCGATGAATCAAAATAGTTAATTTCGTCAAAACATCCGCCCTGAATACTCGGCTGTTCAAACTGCTCTGTGAAGATGTCGGCTCCAACCGCACCTGTCTCCTCTACCACACAGAGGTTCGCTGGCAATCCTGGGGGAATACGACGAGGCGTTTCTTTGAACTGAGGGATGAACTCCTCGTATTCTTCACGGAGAAAGAACACGATTTTCAAAAACATCTGGAGGACGAGGAGTTTATCTCAAGGTTGTCCTACCTGTCAGACATTTTTGGGGTCTTGAACCACTTAAACCTGTCGTTCCAAGGGCCCAACTGCACTGTCTCAGACTTCATATCGAATCTGGGAGCATTTGTCCGGAAGTTGGACCTCTGGATCAAGAACGTGGAGAGCAAACAATACAGAATGTTCGAATTCCTGACTACCCTTGAGAGCGAGCCCAATGATGAATTTTTCCCAATAAATCGTCCGTCACCTCTCACTGCTCAAGACTGAGTTGATGCATTACTTCCCAGACATTACATGTTTGTGCTTACATCACCAATCCGTTTTCCGTTGAACCAGGCGATCTGCCTGTCGGGACCGGGGAACAAGAGGAGCTCATAGATATCCAGGCTGACGAGACAGCAAAGACGAAGCTACAAGGAATGCTCTCCTATGAACTTCTGGGTGACCATGGCCTCCTCGTACCCGTCACTAGCCCGTCACGCTGTTCCCCAGCTACTGATTTTCCCCTCTACATGGGAGTACGAGCAGGGGTTCTCAGCCATGATGACCATCGAGTCAAAGAGCCGAAACCGTCTTGCTGCGCCCGGGCATGATTTCCGATGTGCTGTGAGCAAAGTTATGCCCCGCATCGACCAGCTGGTGGAGAAGAAACAGATGCAGCCCTCGCATTAAATTTTGTTCTTTGTTGACAGTTAGTTCATTTGTGTGTTCTACGTGTGAATAAATTGATATCTTATCGAATCGAGTTTTTCTGGAACCAGGTGGTACGCGGCGACGGTATGGGGGTATGGGACCTCCAAGTCGTACTCGATCAGAAAAGGGTTGGGAACCACTGCTCTAAAGGATGGATTTGGCAGGATGATTAGCATCCATTTCAAACTCTCCATTGGGCATGACAAACTGCTCAGCAGGTGCCAGCATCAGTTTTAACCTTCAAGAGGCATGTCAGCAGTACAGCTGCACTCGAAGCAAATGATGCTACCTGCAGCCATGTGCTACGCATTGGAGGGAGAGGATGATTCAGGAAGGAGAGGGAGAGAGGAGGAGGAGAAGAAGGATAAAGGTGAAAGAGGAGCAGGTAGTCAGAGGATAAAAGCAGGGAGATGGAGGGTATAGAGAACAGGTGAACCCACGGTGAGCAAATGTGTTTGTCATGATATTCCTCATACAGTTCTGGGTCGATTACATCCTGACTTGCTACATAGGATCAGCATGACACTAATTAATATGTCTGGGTGTTTTTATATTTGTCAGCGGTCTTGTGGGGGGGGGGGGGCAGGGGGAGGGAATGAGGGGAAGACGCAAATTCTCTTTGTAAATGTGTATCGTGTGGCACCACTGCAGGTGGGAGAGGGTATTACAAGTCACCATCCTTTACACTCATTCACAGTACTGTCCCCACATTTTCCAGTGCAGTGAGGTGTTTTGAATTATGCAGCAAGAGATATTTTGGAGAAGTATTTTGAATTACACATTTGAATGAGGGTAACACAACCTCCCTGGCCGCTCCCGAAGGGAACGGGTGCTTCTAGTATGTATAAGCACATATCAATATGTGTGTATGACATGTATAATATTGCACGTATAATATGTGTACAATCACAATTTGTGTGTGCTTGTGTACACACGTCCCCAAAGTTGTGACGATGTAGACCCGCACAACCTACCGGGTGACCTTTAGGGTAGGCCTGGTCTCAGTCTCTTCCTTCTTGGTCTCTCTCATCCTTCCGAAATGGGATAGAGTCGGGAAAACCCAACAAGTTGCAGGTCAAGGCCAGGGCGGCAGGCCGCGTCCCAAACGCATGTCGATCGAAGCAATTCTGGGAACCACTTGCACAGCCAACGTCCTCACCAAAACTGCCATCCTCGGCTCAGTTCTCGCTTCCATAGAAGTCGTATTCAGTGTGGTCCTCGATCCCACAAAACTCAACCTCGTTGGTCCTCAACGGGCAAAGCTTTGCAAGATGGAGTCACCCGAGCTCAAGCCTTCTGTCCCAAGCAGCATGGGTAGGTTTACCAAATTTTAACTTTCAAAAAAAAAAAAAGAGGACACTCCACATCGGCAGTGTCATTAGGTGTGTTCTCGACCGAAATACATTTTGACTGCAATCCTCCGGTCTTCCAGTCGAAAGACTGAATCATTACTGGAAATATTGTGCTTGTCCGAGTCCACACAAGATTGTCAATCAATACAACACCTTTTTTGCCAAAGAGACATACGTACCAGCTCTCCATCCCAAGCACTCAGCCTCCCATTCTTCTCGACCACTTCAAAAACATGAAATCTTGTCTTTAGTTCTGCATTGAATTTACACTTTTGTTTTGACATTGTGAACGTCAGCTCTTGAAGAAAATCAAACAAGTGTGTACGGTACGGACTCAGAAAAGACTGAACCGCAGATCGAGCATGCCACTGTGTTCTCGTTCTCTCGTTCTCTCTCACCGCGAGGTTGGACAGGAAGATGCGTGAGTGTCGATGTTCGAACACAGCCATTACACCATGACGGAGTGGACCAGACTTGTACCAAACTGTTCTGGTCCAAAGATTATATAACCACATTTTATCACCATAAGATGTACAAAAAATGGTTGAACCATTTAAATAAGGTAAAAAAGTATGCCAAATCTTAAAATGTATCCACTTTGAAAATGCAATAGTAAAGAAAAATGGCAAAATCCTGGACATTTAAAAAATATTTTAAAAACAAAGCTGGATGGAGATTTAAGGACCAAAAATGAGGACATGTCCAGGAAAAACTGGTCGTATGTTAAGTCCCGGCAGGCGACAGGGCCAGGCCGTGTCACAAACGTATGTCAAACGGCATGATACCGGATATCTCGTGTGCTTTCCTCGTTCCCATAGAAGCTAACGCTTTCGTTTTGGCTTGGTCTTCGCAGCCTTCAAAACTGGTGTATATGACGTTCCCCTTGGTCCTTTCTGTCAAAGGCGATAAGGAGGTGACAAAGCACGGTGTGTGTGTGTGTGTGTGTGTGTGTGTGTGTGTGTGTGTGTGTGTGTGTGTGTGTGTGTGTGTGTGTGTGTGTGTGTGTGTGTGTGTGTGTGTGTGTGTGTGTGTGTGTGTGTGTGTGTGTGTGTGTGATCTACACATGGGGTTTCCGAATGTGGAGTGGAGTTCCCCAGGGTGGTCTCAAAGCATCCACCTTCATTTTGGGAGGGGAACATATGTGAAGGGATCACTAAGGCTCAAGTCACATTTGCTCTATGGCGAAGATACGGCGACCGTACGCCCTCTGAATTGACAGAAACATGTGGTGGCCGCAGAGTTTCTGCGGTGGCCTCAGGGTGGCCCGACGCCGTTTGGCTATATTTTACAAGCCGTAGGGGTCGCCGTGGAATTATAACGCGGAGTTATAACTTTTTTCATTTCTACATTCGCCGTAGCAATTCGACAAGCCGAAACAAAAGAACTGGTAAAAAAGAAAAAGAAAAAAAAAACACTCGTTAGGCCGAGGTCACATTTGCCATGGCGGCCGTGGGGTCTCCAAAATCTGCGGCCACTAACAATTATAACAATTATATAACAATTTCCACGGTCACGCAATGTAGCAGTCACATACGTTTATGTCACATACGTTTACACATATATATATATATATATATATATATATATATATATATATATATATATATACATATACATATATATATATATATACATACATATACATATATATATATATACATACATATACATATATATACATACATATACATATATATATATATACATACATATACATATATATATATATACATACATATACATATATATATATATACATACATATACATATATATATATATACATACATATACATATATATATATATACATACATATATATTGTTGTGGTTACCAAATTCGCAAACCACCATTCAGGTCCCTTAGGTGAGGTATCTCGGTAAGTATATGTGTAGTTAGGCCCAAACCCGTTGTCTAGTGGGAATACATGTCATTCATGCGTGCTGCGACTCTTCAGGATAGCCGTTTTTCTTTTACTATCTTTATTTTGGACCAACCGCCATTGTTACCACCACCAACCACAACATCAACCACCCACCGCGGCGCCGCTTCACGTCACACCTCGCAACCGTCGCATCGCCACCGTTCTTGCGCCGCTTGTGGGTACCGGTGTTGGACTCGTGCAGGGCGCGCGCCGAACAGCGTGTACAAAACCACGGATTTTCATCTCCAAAAACGGATCAAAAACGACACACGCCCACGTTTGTTCCGTCCAATCGGTGAGCGAGGGGCGATTTGGCCCCGCCTCCAGGGCGTTGGAGGGCGGTCGCTATATGCAAATTTATGGATCAAAAAGCATTCACGCCCACTTTTTCTCAGGCCAATGGGGAGCGAGGTGAAAGGTCGAAGGCAGGGGGTCAAAGATGAGAGAGCGAAGCCACGGGGCTTATATAAGCGACCGCGTTCGTCAAGTCAAGAAGAGTTAAGACTTCGCAGTCGGTGGAGTTGGGAAGAAGAAGCAA
>NC_140963.1:31178277-31191694 GCF_056783735.1 Eptatretus burgeri
GAGAAAAGAACAATTAATACGGAAAGCAAGGATGAGGTACGCGGAGATCGTGAAAGAGCAAGGAGTGAAAAACAGGGAAGGACGGGAGCGACTTAAAGAGAAAGCAAGGTTGACCTACACAAAGATAAGGGAAAGACGCCAGAAAGAAGCGGAGACTAATAGACAGGAGGGGACAACAGAAACTTATAAATGTATAGAGACACGGGAGACAGAAAAATAGAGGAGAGACTGCATGAATTGGACAAGGTTAGAGACGAACACACACACACAGAGGTAGTGGAGGACGATGAGGTTGAGCTGGCGGACCGTGCAGGGACCCGGTGCGAGCAGCGGGATAGCCTCCTCCAGGAACGAGGGGAGGGAGTATGCCCCCTTGAGGCGAGTCACGACCAGGTGAGTTCGGTCGTGCTTTGCGAGGTTGAGGGGACGGGTGCTGTGGACAGGTGCACGGAGAGCTTGGGGGGTATAGAGGCCCCGGAGACCCTTGTGGGGACACGAATCCACAGTGTGGTTGTCCCTGTGTGTGTGGTGCAAGGGGTGAGTGCGTCCCCGTGTGTGGAAGCGACCCCGTGTGTGAGTGGTGTGGTGGCGATGGTGCCGGAGTACGTGCTTCCCAGCATGTGGAGTGTGGATGATGCACCGCGGGTGAGTGCCCCCGCGTGTGTGGGTGAGGCACCGTGTGTGAGTGAGGCCGTGTGTGTGGATGAAACGGCCAGTGTGGATGAGGCACCGCGGGTGAGTGCCCCCGCGTGTGTGAGTGAGGCACGGTGTGTGGATGAGGCACCGCGGGTGAGTGCCCCCGCGTGTGTGAGTGGTGTGGTTTGTGTAAGGGAAATGCCACGTGTGAGTGGTATGGTTTATGCAAGGGAGACCGTGTGTGTGAGAGAGCGGTATGTGAGGGAGATGTCGGTTGGCATGCGGGAGCACGCAGCCGCGTCTCCCGGGGTGAATGTGATGGAATGGACTGTGAGCGTCGTAACACGCAGGTGTGCGTGGGTCGAATGGCGACGACGGCGACATGTGAGGAAAGAAAGCCGAGTAGCGGCTGTAGTTGTTTCAGGGACCGTGCCGGGTTCACCCAGCAGTGAGCACGAGGTCCGTGCTGTGCAACGCACGAGACCCCCACGTGCTCGCTTGCGAGAGTGAATTCCCGGTCCGGAAACGCCAGCGGTGGATTTGCCGATCCCGCGGACGGACAAAGTTGAGGCAGGATTACGGATTTGGACCGGACGGGTTCTCCACGCGATCGTGTGTGTTAAGCTCCAACGGGCAAAGCACATGTGTTCGCGTGGGGAACCCCTCGGGATGTGGGGCTTGTTTTTTTATGCGCACGGTGACGCCATGGCTGCACGTGGGGTTGGAATCCGGCAGGAGGGGTATCCCTGCCGGATGGTACCGTCCAAGGAGGGACGAGGAACACGTGCAGCTGCATGACGTCACGGGCAGGTGTAAAGTGCGCGAGCTGCGAGTTGCCGCGCTGGTGATGCGCATGTAAAAAAAAATAAATAAATAAAAAAAAAGCCTCACTTTCGGGTGCACAGGATTCCTGGGCAAGGGGTGGAAGACCCCCTTACCTGGGCACAGGATGGAAACTAGTTAGGGGGAAGGGTTAGCTTAGTTAGACCGACTCCATGGGGCAGGGGTAAGTCCTCATGGAGTCCGTGGAATGGATTAGTTAGAGGGATTGTAGCGAGATTTAGGTTGGGAAATAAAATGGGATTATTTGGAGACCGTGACAGACTTGTGAATGTGTAGTGGGGACGTAGCTTAGCTACGTAGTGTTAAAAGGAACGTGCTGTAGTTTAAGGGACGACGTGGGAGCACGAGTTAGTTAGGGGATGCAGATAGGAGGATGGCAGAGTTCAGCGGTGAGTGTGTTGAAGAGTTGGTGAGTTGTGAGGTGAGTACTTGTTGAGTGAGTGAGGCCAGCGGGTCTGTGTGAGTGGAGCGAATGGGGAATGCATGGTGCGATGAGTGATTGGGGGGAGGAGTGACTCCCGCCCAAGGGACCCCCGGGGTCAGTGTAGAGTGAGTTAGGGGGTTAGTTAAATTGAAAAATGGAGGTCGTTTTGTTGTTGGTGTGAATGTAGGCTCGAAACCCATTTGGAGGGGTGCAGGAGCCCTGTTGACGGGCTGGGAGCGTGGCTGCGAAAAGTGAGTATCGCTGAGTGGGTACCCCGGGCACCAGACTAGTCGGCCGTGGTAGGCCAAGGGCCCATGGGGGGCCGGGATAGCGAAGTGGGCACGGGTGCGCCTGCTTGGTGCGGGGGCCCGGGCGCCATTAGCCGCGTGGGCAGTGTTGTGGGCACGGGTGACCCTCGGAAAGGGGCCTGGGAAGCCAGCCTGCCACGTGTGCGTTTCAGGGGAGGTGCTATGGGGGCACTCCCGGTGTTAGGGAGCTGGTAGGCTCGGAGGCAGTGTAGTGCCCGGGGGTGCCATAGCTGGAGATTCGGCAGAGGGTCGTGCCTGCCAAAGGGGGCCACGTGTCCCAGCCATGAGACCGTGTGAGGGCACGGAGAGAAAACTGGGGGGCGAGGCCCGAAATTGTGAGGACACCAACACAGGCGACGGGAATCTGGGTTGTTAGAACCAATAGTATAAGCGAGAGGCGCTTGTTGAAAGCCCCGGGGTAGTTTAACAGTTAAATGGATTGGGTAGATTAGGAAGTGTATCCCTCCGCACCATCCATCCCCTCGCTCTCGTTGTGGGCCGCTGGACCCACTTTGTGTTATAGATCGCTGAACTCTGGGGAGGCCATCCTGAGGCTTCGTTGGGCCTCGGCACAGGACGTTAGCTCTCCCTTATTCCCCTCCGGGAAGGGAACGTAGGGGTGGGGAGTAGGCTAGGTGACAGGATAGGTTAGCCGAACAAGGACAGTAAAGGGGGTTAGGGGACCATTTATAGTGGGGAAGTAAAAAAAAAAAAAAAAAAAAATTGGGGCTAAATTGGGGTTTGACAAATTAAGGGAGTGGGTATAGACAATGACAGGCAAAGGCGAGAGGTTGGGAGGGAGACCGTAGGGTAGGTCCGAGCCCGCCTTCCGAGTGGCCAGCACCACCGCACTCCCTCCACCAACCTCCACTGAACGGCAAAAGCTGGCCAACTTCATCGGCTGGCCGTGTTTTGCTTCAAGGCGGAGGCCGGCCAACTTCATCGGCAGCTGTTGTTTTGCTGCAAGGCCTGTGCCATCGGCTGGCCGTGTTTTGCTTCAAGGCCTGTGCCGGCCACTTCATCTGCTGGCTGTTTTTCTTCAAGGCCTGTGCCGGCCAGTTCATCTGCCGGCTGTGTTTGCCTGCAGCGGCCTTCTTCTGCGGGCTGTGTTTGCCTGCTGCCTTTGCCATGCCATGCCCACTGCCCCTGTTCACCAGCCCCCGTTCAATTTTGCGTTGCACCCCCCTGTCCATTGCCATGTGCGCCAGGATCAAGGCAACAGTTTGCAAGCTGCAAGAACTGCCCTGTTGGCAGCTACAACACGGGCCTGCAGTGGCGGCCCGTGCACCGTGTTTGTGTTCATCCATCCATTCGTGTGTTCATTGCGTGTGCCACCTGAGCTGGCACGGAGACTACGTTTGTGCAGCCCATGCACCGTTGTGGTTCACTGCGTTCAGTTCAAAAGGGAAGGCCTTGGACTGCGTGTGAGCAGCCAGCCACGTTCCCTGTCACCTGCATTGTTTGAGCCAGAGACTGCATGCGGGCAGCCTGGCTCCCTGCTAACTGCTTTCTTTGCAGAGTTCATTGATCCTGGGCCATGGTTTAGTGTAAAATTTGTAAGTTAAGGTTAAGATGTACTGTAAATATGAGTGCGCCCCCGGCATGTTTGTCTTAGCGCCGGCAATTTTATTTAAGTCGTCCGTGTGAGTGATTTTGTTTAGGTAGTTACGCAGCCCTCAGGTTATTTATTTTGGGGACACGAATACCATGAATGTCGCACTCAGGGATCCGTAGGTAAAATGTACTAGGGGAAAACTACACGATGGCACACGAAAATTTGACGACTCGGGACGAGTCTGTAAAAAGGGGAGGGGGTAGTGTTGTGGTTGACCAAATTCGCAAACCACCATTCAGGTCCCTTAGGTGAGATATCTCTGTAAGTATATGTGTAGTTAGGCCCAAACCCGTTGTCTGGAGGGAATAAATGTCATTCATGCGGGCTGCGACTCTTCAGGATAGCCGTTTTTCTTTTACTATCTTTATTTTGGACCAGCCGCCATTATTACCACCACCAACCACGTCTCAACAGCCATCACAACAACAACCACCAACCACAACGCCGCTTCACCACAACCGCCACGACCTTTACCGTCACAACTCGCCACCATCGCATCACCGTCATCTCGCGCCACTCGTGGGCACCGATGCTGGACTCGTGCGGGGCGCGCACCGAGCAGCGTGTTCAAAAACATCACGGACTTTCCGCAGAAAAACGGATCAAAACGACTCACGCCCACTTTTGTTCCGTCCAATCGGTGAGCGACGGGCGATTTGGCCCCGCCTCCAGGGCGTTGGAGGGCGGTCGCTATATGCAAATTCATGGATCAAAAAGCATTCACGCCCACTTTTCCTCGGGCCAATGGGAAGCCAGGTGAATGGTCGGAGGCAGAGGGTCAAAGGTGGGGGAGCGAGGCCACGGGGGATATAAACGGCTGCGTTCGTCAGTCAAGGCAGTTCGAGTTCGCGGTTGGGAGTTGTCGGTGGAGCTGGAAAGAAGAGGACGGAGCTGTGGAGAGGTGGCGGCGGCGAAGGCGATCGAGGGGGTGCTCGCGTCGGAGTCGGGGAGCTGCGGAGGGAGAGGCCGGCGGCGCGACCGAGGTCGAGGTGGAGACGCTCGTCACGGGACCCGAGACAGGGTGATATCCTCCTCCCCCCCGAGCATCAACAACCCCCTCCTGTTTCCCCCCGCGCTGAGATAGTGCGACAAGGGGGCCCCTTTCCCACCCCCTACCAGACAATGTCCGCGAGGCCCGTGGAGTTGGGGCGCCACCGCCGCTCTGCGTCTCATCATCAGACGGGTAGGCCCGACACGGTCTCGGCCCCAGGCCCGTCTACCCCCCTCATCCTGGAGGGTGGTTCTTTTTCTTTTGCTTTGGGTATCTGTGTTGTCGGCGCCGTCTGTGAAGTAAAATTGTATAAGTGTTGCCGTGTGCTCGGTAGTCGGATAGCTCTGCATTGTGTTTCTCTTTTATATTTGCTTTTTGTGTAATATTGCATTGTCTTCTTCTTTTACATGTACTTTTGGTGGAATTGTATATGTGTGCTTTCCGTTCATCGCGAAATAAATGTGCTTATTGTTGAACTGTTTTCCCGCTTCGCTTCGTCTTTTCTTTCATTGAATCTCCATCTTGCGTCACGTAAAGGGTTGGTCGTGGTCTAAAACGCCCGATTATTAATCGAACCGTCGAGGCCGACGAATAACACCGCTCGGTTATCCCGATAGTACGGAACGGGTCGCTTAAAGTGGCCCGTGTCCGAAGTCGACCTGCGGCGAGGTGCAATCGCCCGGTCTACCCTCCGCGTGGGTACTCAGGTGGGTCGAATTTGGCGAGCAACCCTATCCCACGCGGGGGCCGATTGGCACGATCGTGGTGAGACCGAAAGGTCCACCCGTGACTAGTTCCCGGCGTTAGTCCGAGAGGGTCACGACTGGATTGTCCGTCCGGTGGGCGACGTGCCGCGATTCGAGTTACGTGGCCGTCCGCACGCCGGCGGGCGCGAATCCGCAACACTGGTGTCAGGTCGTGCGATATAAACCCATCGCCCTCCTCACGGCACTGGTAACGGAGAACGGGAAAACGGGCTCTCCTGTCTCCGGCTAAATTCACGGGAATCGGTCCAGGGGTGAGAGGAGCGACCCCCGATTCCCTCCAAATTACGAGCGAGTTAAATTAACCCTTTAAGAGAAGCAAGATGGCGTCTCAAGGCGAGCGGGAGCCGGGGGTATTAGAAATGGATGTAGAATGTGTAGGATCCATGGCTCAGGATGAGATCACCGTGCAAGAGAAACCCGTACCAGAAGGTTGGGAAAGGCATCGATGCCGTTCATCTGGTCGGTTTTTTTATTATAACTCCACCACTAAATGTAGTCAGTGGGAGTGGCCAGGGCAGGTGACAATGCGGCAGATTATGGAACTCGCGCAGAGCATAAATGACAAACTGGAGAAGGAAAGACAGGAGAGAAAATTGGGGAGCGAAACGCGGACCACGGGCGAGAAAATGGCGCTGCCACGTGCTGGGACGAACGAGCTGGGGGGGAGTGCAACGGCTGTCAGGCCCGCGGTCGGGGCGGGCGAGAAAATAATTCGGGAGACGTGTAAGACGAGACACGAGGTAAAGAAGGTATTAGAAAAATTAAAAGAAAGCCAGGAGGAGACAGAGGAGGGATTGAAGGTCGAAACGGTGGAGTGTGAGAAAAGACTTCAAGACATGACGAAGAGAGTTGATAAGCTGGGACTGGAGGTAAAAACGGAGACAGAGGAACTGGGAAGACGGGTAGAAAACCACAAGCGCAAGCCGGAAGAACAGTTCGAAGCCAAAGCAAGGTCGGAGGGTGCGGAGATGAGAAAAGAATTGGAAAAGAAAGTTTCTGAGTTACAGAAACACCAAAACAAAGAGAGGGAACTACAAAACGAACTGAGAGTGTTAAAAGAGGAAAGGAAGAGAACGGAAAATGAAACTTTAAGAAACCACACTGTACAGATCGAACAGCTGGAAGCGAAGGCCAGACTAAAGAATGAGGAACAAGAAAGAGTAATGAGGGAAGAACGAATGAGACAGGAGAAAGAAATCAGTCAGTTGAAAGAAATGACGAGATTGCAGAAGGAGGAACAAGAGAGACAGTGGAATAGAAAACTGAAAGAGTATGAATTTGAAACTGAACGACAAAAGGAAAAAAATAGGTTTGAATACGAGGAGAAAGTAAAGGAGCAAGGAATGAAGCAGGAAGGAGAAATCAGGAGATTGAAGGACACAACGAGATTGGAGAGGGAAGAACGAGAGGAACAATGGAATAGAAAACAAAAAGAACATGAATCTGAGGTTGACCAATTGAAAGAAAGGCTGGAGTACGAGGAGATAGACAAAGAACAGCGAATGAAACACAAAAAGGAGATTAACCAAATGAAGAAAACCATGAAACTGGATAAGGAAAGACAGGAGAGGAAACTAGGAAGAGTAATGAGACAGCAGCGAATGAAACACAAAATGGAGATGAACCAAATCAAGAAAACCATGAAACTGGAGAAGGAAGGACAGGAGAGGGAATGAGGAAGAGTAATGAGACAGCAGCAAATGAAACACAAAAAGGAGATTAACCAAATTAAGCAAACAACGAAACTGGAGAAGGAAGGACAGGAGAGGAAACAAGGAAGAGTAATGAGACAGCAGCAAATGAAACACAAAAGGGAGATTAACCAAATGAAGCAAACAACGAAACTGGAGAAGGAAGGACAGGAGAGGAAACAAGGAAGAGTAATGAGACAACAGCAAATGAAACACAAAAAGGAGATTAACCAAATGAAGAAAACCATGAAACTGGATAAGGAAAGACAGGAGAGGAAACTAGGAAGAGTAATGAGACAGCAGCGAATGAAACACAAAATGGAGATGAACCAAATCAAGAAAAGCATGAAACTGGAGAAGGAAGGACAGGAGAGGGAACGAGGAAGAGTAATGAGACAGCAGCAAATGAAACACAAAAAGGAGATTAACCAAATTAAGCAAACAACGAAACTGGAGAAGGAAGGACAGGAGAGGAAACAAGGAAGAGTAATGAGACAACAGCAAATGAAACACAAAAAGGAGATTAACCAAATGAAGAAAACCATGAAACTGGATAAGGAAAGACAGGAGAGGAAACTAGGAAGAGTAATGAGACAGCAGCGAATGAAACACAAAATGGAGATGAACCAAATCAAGAAAACCATGAAACTGGAGAAGGAAGGACAGGAGAGGGAAGGAGGAAGAGTAATGAGACAGCAGCAAATGAAACACAAAAAGGAGATTAACCAAATGAAGCAAACAACGAAACTGGAGAAGGAAGGACAGGATAGGAAACAAGGAAGAGTAATGAGACAGCAGCAAATGAAACACAAAAGGGAGATTAACCAAATGAAGCAAACAACGAAACTGGAGAAGGAAGGACAGGAGAGGAAACAAGGAAGAGTAATGAGACAGCAGCGAATGAAACACAAAAAGGAGATTAACCAAATGAAGCAAACCATGAAACTGGAGAAGGAAGGACAGGAGAGAAAACGAGGAAGAGTCGTGAGAGAACAGCGAATGAAACACAGGAAGGAAATGAGCCAATTGAAAGAAACTATGAGATTGGAAAACAAAGAGCAGGAGGAACAGTGGGAGAGAAAACAGCAACTATATGAGTGTGAAATTGAACAACTAAAACGGAGAGCGAGATTGGAGTCAACGGAGATTGAGGAGCTACGGAGGGAGAACGAACAGCTAATGGGGCTCAGAGAGAAAGAACGACTCAGATGGGAAGGAAAAAGGAACCAGGAAGAGACAGAAAAAGGAACCAGGAGAGAAAATGTATAGAGACACGGGAGACAGAAAAAATAGAGGAGAGACTGCATGATAATGACGGGTTTAGAGACGCACACACACACACGGAGGTAGTGGAGGATAATGAGGGTGAGCTGGTGGACTGGGTGGAGACCCGGTGCGAGCAGCGGGATAGCCTCCTCCATGAACGAGGGGAGGGAGTATGCCCCCTTGAGGCGAGTCACGACCAGGTGAGTTCGGTCGTGCTTCGCGAGGTTGAGGGGACGGGTGCTGTGGACAGGTGCACGGAGAGCTTGGGGGGTATAGAGGCCCCGGAGATCCTTGTGGGGACACGAATCCCCAGTGTGGTTGTCCGTGTGTGTGGTGCAAGGCGTGAGTGCGTCCCCGTGTGTGGAAGCGACCCCGTGTGTGAGTGGTGTGGTGGCGATGGTGCCGGAGCACGTGCTTCCCAGCACGCGGTGTGTGGATGAGGAACCGCGAGTGAATGGAGCATCACGTGTGAGTGGTATGGTTTATGCAAGGGAGACCGTGTGTGTGAGAGAGCGGTATGTGAGGGAGATGTCGGTTGGCATGCGGGAGCACGCAGCCGCGTCTCCCGATGTGAATGTAATGGTGTGGAGTGTGAGCGTCGTAACACGCGGGAGTGCGTGTGTCGAATGGCGACGACGACGGCGACAGAAGAAAGAAAGCCGGGTAGCGGCTGTAGTTGTTTCGGGGACCGTGCCGGGTTCACCCAGCAGTGAGCACGAGGTCCGTGCTGTGCAACGCACGAGACCCCCACGTGCTCGCTTGCGGGAATGAAGTCCCGGTCCGGAAACGCACGCGGTGGATTTGCCGATCCCGCGGACGGACAAAGTTTAGGCAGGTAAACGGATTTGGACCGGACGGGTTCTCCACGCGATCGTGTGTGTTAAGCTCCAACGGGCAAAGCACATGTGTTCGCGTGGGGAACCCCTCGAGACGTGGGGCTTGTGTTTTTTTTTATGCGCACGGTGACGTCATGGCTGCACGTGGGGTTGGAATTCGGCAGGAGGGGTATCCCTGCCGGATGGTGCCGTCCAAGGAGGGACGAGGAACACGTGCAGCTGCATGATGTCACGGGCAGGTGTAAAGTGCGCGAGCTGCGAGTTGCCGCGCTGGTGATGCGCATGTAAAAAAAAATAAATAAATAAATAAAAAAGCCTCACTTTCGGGTGCACAGGATTCCTGGGCAAGGGGTGGAAGACCCCCTTACCTGGGCACAGGATGGAAACTAGTTAGGGGGAAGGGTTAGCTTAGTTAGACCGACTCCATGGGGCAGGGGTAAGTCCTCATGGAGTCCGTGGAATGGATTAGTTAGAGGGATTGTAGCGAGATTTAGGTTGGGAAATAAAATGGGATTATTTGGAGACCGTGACAGACTTGTGAATGTGTAGTGGGGACGTAGCTTAGCTACGTAGTGTTAAAAGGAACGTGCTGTAGTTTAAGGGACGACGTGGGAGCACGAGTTAGTTAGGGGATGCAGATAGGAGGATGGCAGAGTTCAGCGGTGAGTGTGTTGAAGAGTTGGTGAGTTGTGAGGTGAGTACTTGTTGAGTGAGTGAGGCCAGCGGGTCTGTGTGAGTGGAGCGAATGGGGAATGCATGGTGCGATGAGTGATTGGGGGGAGGAGTGACTCCCGCCCAAGGGACCCCCGGGGTCAGTGTAGAGTGAGTTAGGGGGTTAGTTAAATTGAAAAATGGAGGTCGTTTTGTTGTTGGTGTGAATGTAGGCTCGAAACCCATTTGGAGGGGTGCAGGAGCCCTGTTGACGGGCTGGGAGCGTGGCTGCGAAAAGTGAGTATCGCTGAGTGGGTACCCCGGGCACCAGACTAGTCGGCCGTGGTAGGCCAAGGGCCCATGGGGGGCCGGGATAGCGAAGTGGGCACGGGTGCGCCTGCTTGGTGCGGGGGCCCGGGGCGCCATTAGCCGCGTGGGCAGTGTTGTGGGCACGGGTGACCCTCGGAAAGGGGCCTGGGAAGCCAGCCTGCCACGTGTGCGTTTCAGGGGAGGTGCTATGGGGGGCACTCCCCGGTGTTAGGGAGCTGGTAGGCTCGGAGGCAGTGTAGTGCCCGGGGGTGCCATAGCTGGAGATTCGGCAGAGGGTCGTGCCTGCCAAAGGGGGCCACGTGTCCCAGCCATGAGACCGTGTGAGGGCACGGAGAGAAAACTGGGGGGCGAGGCCCGAAATTGTGAGGACACCAACACAGGCGACGGGAATCTGGGTTGTTAGAACCAATAGTATAAGCGAGAGGCGCTTGTTGAAAGCCCCGGGGTAGTTTAACAGTTAAATGGATTGGGTAGATTAGGAAGTGTACCCCTCCACACCATCCATCCCCTCGCTCTCGTTGTGGGCCGCTGGACCCACTTTGTGTTATAGATCGCTGAACTCTGGGGAGGCCATCCTGAGGCTTCGTTGGGCCTCGGCACAGGACGTTAGCTCTCCCTTATTCCCCTCCGGGAAGGGAACGTAGGGGTGGGGAGTAGGCTAGGTGACAGGATAGGTTAGCCGAACAAGGACAGTAAAGGGGGTTAGGGGACCATTTATAGTGGGGAAGTAAAAAAAAAAAAAAAAAAATTGGGGCTAAATTGGGGTTTGACAAATTAAGGGAGTGGGTATAGACAATGACAGGCAAAGGCGAGAGGTTGGGAGGGAGACCGTAGGGTAGGTCCGAGCCCGCCTTCCGAGTGGCCAGCACCACCGCACTCCCTCCACCAACCTCCACTGAACGGCAAAAGCTGGCCAACTTCATCGGCTGGCCGTGTTTTGCTTCAAGGCGGAGGCCGGCCAACTTCATCGGCAGCTGTTGTTTTGCTGCAAGGCCTGTGCCATCGGCTGGCCGTGTTTTGCTTCAAGGCCTGTGCCGGCCACTTCATCTGCTGGCTGTTTTTCTTCAAGGCCTGTGCCGGCCAGTTCATCTGCCGGCTGTGTTTGCCTGCAGCGGCCTTCTTCTGCGGGCTGTGTTTGCCTGCTGCCTTTGCCATGCCATGCCCACTGCCCCTGTTCACCAGCCCCCGTTCAATTTTGCGTTGCACCCCCCTGTCCATTGCCATGTGCGCCAGGATCAAGGCAACAGTTTGCAAGCTGCAAGAACTGCCCTGTTGGCAGCTACAACACGGGCCTGCAGTGGCGGCCCGTGCACCGTGTTTGTGTTCATCCATCCATTCGTGTGTTCATTGCGTGTGCCACCTGAGCTGGCACGGAGACTACGTTTGTGCAGCCCATGCACCGTTGTGGTTCACTGCGTTCAGTTCAAAAGGGAAGGCCTTGGACTGCGTGTGAGCAGCCAGCCACGTTCCCTGTCACCTGCATTGTTTGAGCCAGAGACTGCATGCGGGCAGCCTGGCTCCCTGCTAACTGCTTTCTTTTTGCAGAGTTCATTGATCCTGGGCCATGGTTTAGTGTAAAATTTGTAAGTTAAGGTTAAGATGTACTGTAAATATGAGTGCGCCCCCGGCATGTTTGTCTTAGCGCCGGCAATTTTATTTAAGTCGTCCGTGTGAGTGATTTTGTTTAGGTAGTTACGCAGCCCTCAGGTTATTTATTTTGGGGACACGAATACCATGAATGTCGCACTCAGGGATCCGTAGGTAAAATGTACTAGGGGAAAACTACACGATGGCACACGAAAATTTGACGACTCGGGACGAGTCTGTAAAAAGGGGAGGGGGTAGTGTTGTGGTTGACCAAATTCGCAAACCACCATTCAGGTCCCTTAGGTGAGATATCTCTGTAAGTATATGTATAGTTAGGCCCAAACCCGTTGTCTGGAGGGAATAAATGTCATTCATGCGGGCTGCGACTCTTCAGGATAGCCGTTTTTCTTTTACTATCTTTATTTTGGACCAGCCGCCATTATTACCACCACCAACCACGTCTCAACAGCCATCACAACAACAACCACCAACCACAACGCCGCTTCACCACAACCGCCACGACCTTTACCGTCACAACTCGCCACCATCGCATCACCGTCATCTCGCGCCACTCGTGGGCACCGATGCTGGACTCGTGCGGGGCGCGCACCGAGCAGCGTGTTCAAAAACATCACGGACTTTCCGCAGAAAAACGGATCAAAAACGACTCACGCCCACTTTTGTTCCGTCCAATCGGTGAGCGACGGGCGATTTGGCCCCGCCTCCAGGGCGTTGGAGGGCGGTCGCTATATGCAAATTCATGGATCAAAAAGCATTCACGCCCACTTTTCCTCGGGCCAATGGGAAGCCAGGTGAATGGTCGGAGGCAGAGGGTCAAAGGTGGGGGAGCGAGGCCACGGGGGATATAAACGGCTGCGTTCGTCAGTCAAGGCAGTTCGAGTTCGCGGTTGGGAGTTGTCGGTGGAGCTGGAAAGAAGAGGACGGAGCTGTGGAGAGGTGGCGGCGGCGAAGGCGATCGAGGGGGTGCTCGCGTCGGAGTCGGGGAGCTGCGGAGGGAGAGGCCGGCGGCGCGACCGAGGTCGAGGTGGAGACGCTCGTCACGGGACCCGAGACAGGGTGATATCCTCCTCCCCCCCGAGCATCAACAACCCCCTCCTGTTTCCCCCCCCGCTGCGACAGTGCGACAACGGGGGCCCGTTCCCACCCCCTACCAGACAATGTCCGCGAGGCCCGTGGAGTTGGGGCGCCACTGCCGCTCTGCGTCTCATCATCAGACGGGTAGGCCCGACACGGTCTCGGCCCCAGGCCCGTCTACCCCCCTCATCCTGGAGGGTGGTTCTTTTTCTTTTGCTTTGGGTATCTGTGTTGTCGGCGCCGTCTGTGAAGTAAAATTGTATAAGTGTTGCCGTGTGCTCGGTAGTCGGATAGCTCTGCATTGTGTTTCTCTTTTATATTTGCTTTTTGTGTAATATTGCATTGTCTTCTTCTTTTACATGTACTTTTGGTGGAAT
>NC_140963.1:31192194-31202194 GCF_056783735.1 Eptatretus burgeri
CGCAGACCGTGCATACAACTTGTGGCCAGCGTAGCGGAACGTGTGAGTCATACGCCGGCATACGTCGTGAAATTTCAAGCATGAAAAAATTTGAGGACAATCAAAAAGTACAACGTTTAAAGCCAACGTACAACGACGTATGGCAGTGTTTTTCAGCGTGCTCTCAATGTTATCAAAACTTACCCATAACGTATTCAACGTGTGCCAGCGTTTTAGAAAAAAAATGCAAAAATCGGCATACGTTGGCTAAAACGTCAAGGTGTGACCGGGCCTTTACTTCATGCACAAAGTTGTATCTCTCTTCTGCATGGTCACATCTTTAACGCTGCAAACTCCATATTCAGAGTAGAGAGAGAGAGAGAGAGAGAGAGAGAGAGAGAGAGAGAGAGAGAGAGAGAGAGAGAAAGAGAGAGAGAGAGAGAGAGAGAGAGAGAGAGAGAGAGAGAGAGAGAGAGAGAGAGAGAGAGAGAGAGAGAGAGAGAGAGAGAGAGAGAGAGAGAGAGAGAGAGAGAGAGAGAGAGAGAGAGAGAGAGAGAGAGAGAGAGAGAGAGATATATATATATATATATATATATATATATATATATATATATATATATATATATTGTGTGGTTACCAAATTCGCAAACCACCATTCAGGTCCCTTAGGTGAGGTATCTCGGTAAGTACATGTGTAGTTAGGCCCAAACCCGTTGTCTAGTGGGAATACATGTCATTTATGCGTGCTGCGACTCTTCAGGATAGCCGTTTTTCTTTTGCTATCTTTATTTTGGACCAACCGCCATGATTACCACCACAACCACAACATCAACCACCCACCACAACGCCGCTTCACCACAACAGCCACGACCTTTCCCGTCACACCTCGCAACCGTCGCATCGCCACCGTTCTTGCGCCACTTGAGGGTACCGGTGTTGGACTCGTGCAGGGCGCGCGCCTAACAGCGTGTACAAAACCACGGATTTTCCGCTTCAAAAACGGATCAAAAACGACACACGCCCACTTTTTGCCGTCCAATCGGTGAGCGAGGGGCGAATTGGCCCCGCCCCCAGGGCGATCGATATATGCAAATTTATGGATCAAAAAGCCTTCACGCCCACTTTTTCTCGGGTCAATGGGGAGCGAGGTGAAAGGTCGAAGGGAGGGGGTCAAAGATGAGAGGGCGAAGCTACGGGGCTGATAAAAGGACCGTGTTCGTCAGTCCAGTAGAGTCCAGAGGCGGAGAGTAAGAGAGTCCAGAGGCGGAGAGTAGGAGAGTCCAGAGGCGGAGAGTAGGAGAGTCCAGAGGGGAGAGTAGGAGAGTAGGAGAGTCGGAAACAGAGAGTCAAGACTTCGCGGGCGGTGGAAGGAGCTGGTCGTCGTGTGCGTTGGAGTCGGAACGAAGGGGACGGAGCTGTGGAGAGGCGGCGAGGGCGGACGAGGGGGTGCTCGCGTCGTGCAGGGAGCTGCACCCCTGGGAGGCCGACAGCGCGACCTGGCCGAGGTGGAGACGCTCGTCGCGGGATAATAAAAGTCCTCTATACCCCGAGCATCAGCAACCCCCTCCTGTTTCCCCCCGCGCTGAGATAGTGCGACCAAGGGGGCCCCCTTCCCACCCCCTACCAGACACTGTCCGCGAGGCCCGCGGAGTTGAGGCACCATCGCTGCTCCGCGTCTCATCACCAGACGGGTAGGCGCGACCCGGTCTCGGCCTCAGGCCCGCCTCATCCTTGAGGGTATTCTTTTCCTTGGTTTTGGGTATGTGTTGTCGGCGCCGTCTGTGAAGTAGAATTGTATAAGTGTTGCCGTGTGCTCGGTAGTCGGTATTAGCTCTGCATTGTGTTTTCGCTTTTACATTTGCTTTTTGTGTAAATTACATTGTGTCTTTTCTGTGTGCATTTGGTGGAATTGTATATGTGTGCTCCCGTGTGCCGCGAATAAATGTGCTTTGTGTTGAACTGTTTCCCGCTTCGCTTCGTCTTTTCCTCTATTGAATCCCCATCTTGCTTCACGTAAAGGGTTGGTAGTGGGCTGAATACGCCCGATAATTAATCGAACCGTCGAGGTCGACGATAACACCGCTCGGTTATTCTGATAGTACGTAACGGGTCGCTTAAGTGGCCCGTGTCCGAAGTCGACCTGCGGCGAGGTGCGATCGCCCGGTCTACCCTCCGCGTGGGTACTTAGGTAGGTCGAATTTGGCGAGCAACCCTATCCCACGCGGGGCTGATAACTCGATCGCGGTGAGACCGAAAGGTCCACCCGTGACTGGTTCCCGGCGTTAGTCCGAGAGGGTCACGACTGGATTGTCCGTCCGGTGGGCGACGTGCCGCGATTCGAGTTACGTGGCCGTCAGCACGCCGGCGGGCGCGAATCCGCAACAATATATATGTGTATATATATATATATATATATATATATATATATATATATATATATATTCACGAATCTATACATAAATATTCAACGAAAGAAGCATGCTGATGGTATGACACGATTACGATGTTATGTGCATAAATTACACCAACAAATCACCTCATTGATACATTGCAATGCACATGACGTCATCGTCGTGTCATAGAATCAGTGTGCTGCTTCAGTTGAATTTAATGTTCCTGACTGCAAACCTCCTGACTGGTGATCAGCAGGGCAGGGACAATGTCCTCACGTGGCAGATGACACTTGTTGCTGACATGTCATGCGCAAGTGCTGTGATGGGACTCAATTTGTGCCTTGCTGCCTGATCAAATTCAGGGGTTCGATTCAGTTATATATGTATGTATATATGTATGTATATATATATATATGTATATATATATATATATATATATATATATATATATATATTTATATATGTATGTATATATGTATATATATATATATATATATATATATATATATATATATATATATATATATGTATATATATATATATATTTATATATGTATGTATATATGTATGTATAATATATATATATGTATATATATATATATGTATAATGTATATATATATATATATTTATATATGTATGTATAATGTATATATATATATATATATATATATTTATATATGTATGTATATATATATATATATATATATATTTATATATGTATGTATATATGTATATATATATGTATGTATATATATATATATATATGTATATATATGCATGTAAATATATGTATATATATATATATATATATATGTTGCATGTAAATATATGTATGTATATATATATATATATATATATATATATATATATATATATATATATATATATATATATATATATATATCTTCTTCTTCTTCCTCTTTCGGCTGCTCCCGTTTGGGGTCGCCACAGCGGATCATCCGTATGATCCGCATAGTGATTTGGCACATGTTTTACGCCGGATGCCCTTCCTGACGCAACCCTGGTCGCCTCTTACGACACAGGGATATGGTACACCTCTTTTAATCGGGGTATACACCGGTCCAGTATACTGGTACTCATTTCGCCGACCTCGGAAGGATGACAGGCTGAGTCAACCCCCTGGTGTATTAATTCAGTGGCCCAACGGGGCTTGAACTCAGGACCTTATGGATCCCAAGCCGCTGCCCTAACCACTGCGCCAACACCAGGCGTGTATATATATATATATATATATATATATATATATATATATATATATATATATATATATATATATATATATATATATATATATATATACATACATACATATATATATATATATATATATATATATATATATATATATATATATATATATATATATATATATATATATATATATATATATATATATATAGACGACCCGTGAACCCGTTGGGTTCCTGTTGTGACAGCGGTTGATGAAAAAAAAATCATTTCAAGAGAAAAAAAGATAGCTCCAGTGAACTATACCGCTGAGGTTGTTTGCATTGATGAAATTCTCCCGAAGAGTACTTGACTGAATCGGGAATTGATTTTTTAATAATTTTTCTGGTGCCTGATTTGAACGAATCTTGATATTGCACACCGCAGGCGAATGGTGAGTAAGGTGTCCCTAAAATTTTTGCCCTATCATTTACCGTTTTGGCCGTATTTCGGGAACATACATACATACATAAATACATATATATATATATATATATATATATATATATATATATATATATATATATATATATACATATATATATATATATATATTCATACGAAATGAGAGTTTTAATAACATATAGAAGATTCAGGGCACTTTGATGCAGAAGGAGCATATTTGGCCTTTCATGCTTGTGCTCACTTCATCAACTCAATCTATCAGTCCATCAACTTAATTTTTAATGAGGTCTGGGGGGTGGAGAGTGGTTAGAAGGTTTTAATAATAATATATATATGTATTTTATATAAATTTTTGTGATGTGAACCACACAATGCTGTAAGCATTATTTATGAATTTAGCAAGTGTTTATTGTAACATCAAAAAGACATTCATATTCTGTTTTTGAATACTTTATTTCATAACTAGATTCAGGTTGGAGAAGTAATAACTTGCCTGCGGAGCAGCTGGTGGAGCGGCTAACTGGATTAAAAAACGGCTTAGTGAAAGGAAACAAACACTGTCAATGGGAAGGCTTCTTGCTGTGAGGTTATAAGTAGTGGGGTATTACAAATACCCCAGGGTACTGGATCCGTTATTATTATAACATTTCTATCAATGATTTGGACATTCGGGTTAAGAGTTGGCTTTCCAAATTTTCTGATGACAAAACGTTTGGAGGTAAGGCAGAAAGCAGAGAGGGAGGTTGTCAGATTCAGGCACATACACACGAGGGCAGATACTTTGAGACCTGGTAGGTCATTGTCGGTCTTTGCTACATCTCCTGAAACCCACCCATATGTGTAGATATCAGCCAACAGCACACACATTATTATATTTCGTATGTAGCCTGTGGCTGCTGTTTGCAACATTGCTGGGATTGCGGTTGTGCCGCTGATGCAGTGACCCCTGTTTACACTAAGCTGGTAGTCATTTTGCCGACCTCAGAAGGATGACAGGCTGAATCAACCCACCTGATGTTATTTGACAGCACGACTGGGGCTCAATAAGCTGGTAGTCATTTTGCCGACCTCAGAAGGATGACAGGCTGAATCAACCCACCTGATGTTATTTGACAGCACGACTGGGGCTCAAACTCAAGACCCTATAATAACTTAAGCCAGTCACCTTAACTGTGAACCTAACACCAGGCTTTCGTCACACACATTACCTCAACAGACCCATTTTTCAAAACCACAACTACAACTGCAATAACAATAAAAATCGAGGAAATTGCTTCACTCTTTATTTGATTAATACATGCATGAAAGAACACCCTTCTTTATTTTCAAACTAATCAGCGTTGAAAAGTCGCGCTAAAACCAAGATTACATTGAAAACCCTTAATTTATTAAACAATTTGCCATCTATATTTGCATGGTGTGTAATGCAACATATGGCTGCCAAGATCGGTCCCAAAAATAATAAAAATAGGAGCAATACCCCTGGGTGCTCACCGGGTAGCGGCTGGATAAGATAACCAGGGAACCACTGGTAGGCATGGATGACCCTCAAAATATGTAATGGAGAAGACAGTAAATTCCTTTTTTTGGAGGGGGGGGGGACAGCTGATTTTTTTTTTTAATGCCATGAACAAACTTTGGTGCATCATGGGCTATGAAGGTTGTGGTCAAGTTTCATCAGAATTGTGTGTGTAGTTTCAGAAACGAAGTTGCAAGTGTTTACGGACGGACAGTTTGACGGATTGACAGATGGATGACGTGCCGTCCAATAAGCTCCCCGGAACTATGTTCCAGGTGAGATAAAAAATAATCCAGTGTTAGTACATACATAATGCAAAAACATGCCTACCACTCATGTGCTTATATAATACACTGTGGTTATTTATCTAGGACAATTCCAATTGCACTGGGCTCTGGACTGACACCCGAGGCCTAAAGCTTAAGGCCTGAAGCCTATGCTGCTTCACAAAATGGTTGTGCATGATTTTGATCATGGGCGGAGTCGGGCGAGCTGTCCAACCATTGCAGCAAAGGCAGTCGTGACATCACTTTCGTGAATGTGAGGTCACCTCCTCTGTGACAGAGAAACAATATTCAGGGCACTTTGACAGAGAAGGAGGCGATTTGGCCTTTCATGCTTGTGCTCACTTCATAAACTCAATCTATCAGTTCATCAACTTTATTTCATAGTGAGGTCTGGGGAGTGGAAAGTGGTTTGAAGGAGGAAGGATGAGTGTGGTGGAGAATAGTGGGGAGGAGGCATAGAGGTATCAGGGACTTTTACAGTGATGACTCCATCTTCACCTCACGATCCGAAAACATGGACCATCTTCTATCTTCTCATCCAAACTCTCTCTTCCTCTTATGTGGTGACTTCAATTGTCATCACGCCAGTTGGCTAGGTGTGGGTACCTCTCTCACCTGCCATGGCACCTCAGCAAAAGCTTTCTGCGACTCATTGGGACTGACTCAATCGGTCAACTTCCCGACCCGGATCTCAACCAATGGTACTCCATCTCTTCTGGATCTGATTTTGACAAATTTCCCTGACAATATCTGCTGCTCTTCCTTCGCTCCAATTGGTTCTTCTGACCACGTCCTTGTCAAAGTGGACATCTCTCTGGCTGTTATCAGAGAACCACCTCACCGCCGTCGAGTCTGGCATTTCACTCAAGCCGACTGGCAGGGTCTCCGAGCAGCCATCAAACTTACAGACTGGTCTCCTATCACTACTTTCTCAAACATCAACTCATCCTGGGAATTCTTTCAAAGAAACTTGCTCTCCCTCATGCACAGATTTATCCCCTCTCGTGTTCAGTTGTCTTACCCTTCCTCCCGCCCTTGGTTTACTGAAGCTTGTGGCGAGGCAGTTGTCCTGAAACAACTTGCCTTTGCCTCATGGAAAGCAAACCCAACTGAGGGCAATCTCAGTTCTTTCCACAAAGCTCGGAACAAGTGTGTATCTACCCTCAGGAGAGCCAGAAAACAACATCTTTCTCATCTCAAGTCTGAACTCTCAAACCTCTCTCCCTCCTCAAAATCCTGGTGGCGTTTAATCAAATCTGTTTCTGGTGTATGTTCCCCCTCCATCCCCTCCCTTACGTCAAATGGCCGCACTGCTGATTCCACACGTGATAAAGCTGAATGTCTAAACTCGGTGTTTGCAGCTAAATCTTGTGTCCTAAACCCATCACTATCTCTACCCACTTTACCCAGTCGCACCCAACTGTCCCTGGACTCTGTATCCTTTTCTCCTGACAAGGTGGAGAGCTTGCTTTCAAACCTCGAGTCAGATTCTGCAACCGGTCCAGACGGCATCAGCCCACGTGTCCTCAAAGCCTGCTCTTCTGCTCTTGCTCACCCTCTCTCTGTTATATTCACCCTCTCATTTGCCCAAGGTCATCTGCCATCTGCTTGTAAATCTGCTAACATCACTGCCCTGCATAAAAAAGGTGCAAAAACAGATCCCTGTAACTACAGACCAATCAGCCTTCTCCCAATCATCAGCAAGGTGATGGAATCCATCATCGCTTCAGACATGAAATCCTTCCTCTTCTCCAATGGCTTGATTTCCAATCATCAATTTGGTTTCAGACCAGGTCACTCTACCCTGGATATGCTGCTTCTGCTCTCCCATCAATGGATGGAGGTCCTCAATGCCAGACAGGAAATCCGAAATCCGAGCCGAAATCCTGGACATATCACGTGCTTTTGACACAGTCTGGCACCCTGCCCTACTCACCAAACTCTCTTCCCATGGTATTCAAGGCTTTCTCCACTCATGGCTCGCAGACTTCCTCTCCTGTCGCAGTCAACGTGTGGCCCTAAATGGAGTTCTTTCATCCCCTCTTCCTGTGCAGGCTGGAGTTCCTCAAGGTAGCGTTCTGGGCCCTGTTCTTTTTCTGATTTTCATCAATGATCTCTCGGACTCTCTGGAAAATCCTCTATTTCTCTTTGCCGACGACTCCACCCTCTGCCGTACCATCTGTCATCCCTCAGACCGGCAAGCAGCAGCTTCTTCGCTCACTGCAGATCTGGATAAAATCACAAACTGGTCCAACACGTGGAACATGTCTTTCAATCCAGACAAATCTCACACTCTCACTATGTCTCTTCGAAAGGACCGTTTACAAAACCCCCCCATCCACTTTCTCAACAATCCTCTGGAAGAAGTCTTTTCTTTCAAGCATCTAGGTCTCACTATCTGCCATGACCTTTCCTCGGAAAGTCACATTTCCAACCTCGCCTCAAAAGCCAGTCGCCGACTGGGAATCCTCCGTCGTGCTAAGTCCTTCCTCGGCCCTCTTGAGCTCCTGACCACTTACAAAGCTTTTGTCCGTAGCCTGATGGAGTACTGCTCTCCCCTCTGGGCTGGTGCTCCTGCCTCCCACCTTTCTCGGCTTCACGCTGTCGAAACCAGGGCATTTAAGATCATCGGCATCTCCCGCAATGAAGCTGAGTCTTTGGGCCTCTCACTCAATCACCGCAGGTTGGTCGGTGGTCTTTCTGTCTTCTACCGACTCCTCTCCAGCCTTGCCCCCCCTGCTTTCTCTGCGATTTGTCCCCACCACATTTCCACAGGGCGCTCAAGGTCCGCCAACAACCCCCTTCTGGTAAAACTACCAAAATCACGAATCACTGCTCATCTTCACTCTTTCATTCCTCTTTTTTCCTGCCTTTGGAATAAACTTCCTCACTCTATTCTTTCCCATTCTTCCCTCCAGGCTTTCAAAACAGCTGTTCACCACCACCTCTTATCTTCCCCCATCCAAATCCTCGATCTTTTCTACCCCCGATAATCCACCCAAGCCCACTTCCTTCATTTCTCCTGCTTTCCTTCCTGAAAGTCCCTGAAATGTCCATCTTCTCTTCCCATGTTCCCCGTCCCATCCCCATCCCTCTCCCTTCCACAGTTCACCTAATGTGTCTGTTCCCCACTGTTTTGTCCCTTCCACTCCCGCCCCTCTTGTCTCATGCCTCCTTGATTTGAGTTGTGTGTTAGCTCTCATACGAGCCTCGACCAAGGTATACAAAAAAAACAAAACTTGTGGTGTCCTTGTACCTGCCTTGACTCTTGTTCTCCCAAATCCTTCTCCACCCACTCCTTCCCCATCATCACGATGAAATAAAGTTGATAAACTGCAAGATTAAATAAATGTAGTGTTGTCAGAGCACAGGTATGATCAGCCAAATGACATCCTCCTGTGTCAAAGTGCCTTGTACAGTATATCTTTGAGGTTTCACACATATATAATTGTTTGATCAGGAAAGTTTCAGAAATTATTGTATTTGCAGATATATTTGTCAACTTATAAATGCATTTTGCTGAGGACACAGGCTTGCTGATATAACAAACTAGAACCAGCCCTTGGGGGCTGTCCTTTATTTTTCACCAGTATCGGCAAATCTAATTACCATGATGTGCCGCTGTGTTTGAAAATGCTTGTCTGTATTCTGCAACTATTAGGCCGCATTTTTTCATGGTCATACCTTGCTTGTGGGTAAAACAATAAATTGCTGGAAATGCAGTTTGTTTCAAAATCGAGCAGTAAATATAACTTAGGTTTTCAAAGTATTTATTAATTATATTGTTATTTGTTTCCATCTTTAAGGTTACTGTTGTTTTGGCATCAGGAATGCACGCTGATGTTTCTTTGCATTTATCCAATAAATTTTACATATTACAAGAGCTTAATGGAGGTAATACCATACAGCTCCTGCTTAATGTAATTGTAAAACTACTCATGACAGTAACATGAAATTGCACTCACAATCAGAAATGTTTTTTTTTTATAGAAGTATGAAGGCTGATGTAAGAGCTGGACAAAATATTGTGGAAGGTTGAAAAATCAGGCATAATTGAGAATAGCAGAAGGACAAAGGGTATACACACTTTAACTGATGTAGAAAGTACATGGATAAGGCAATGCATGAAGTGGAATAATTGTAAGAGTATGGAAGATTCTGGGAAGCA
>NC_140963.1:31222194-31229694 GCF_056783735.1 Eptatretus burgeri
AGTGTTGCCGTGTGCTCGGTAGTCGGTATTAGCTCTGCATTGTGTCTTCGCTTTTACATTTGCTTTTTGTGTAAAATTGCATTGTGTTTCTTTTCCTTTTCTATGTGCTTTTGGTGGAATTGTATATGTGTGCTTTCCGTTCATCGCAAATAAATGTGCTTTATGTTGAACTGATTTCCCGCTTCGCTTCGTCATTTCTCTCATTGAATCCTCATCTTGCTTCACGTAAAGGGTTGGTAGTGGGCTGAATACGCCCGATAATTAATCGAACCGTCGAGGCCGACGATATCACCGCTCGGTTATCCCGATAGTACGGAACGGGTCGCTTAAGTGGCCCGTGTCCGAAGTCGACCTGCGGCGAGGTGCGATCGCCCGGTTTACCCTCCGTGTGGGTACTTAGGTAGGTCGAATTTGGCGAGCAACCCTATCCCACGCGGTGGCCGATTGGCTCGATCGCGGTGAGACCGAAAGGTCCACCCGTGACTGGTTCCCGGCGTTAGTCCGAGAGGGTCACGACTGGATTGTCCGTCCGGTGGGCGACGTGCCGCGATTGTCGAGTTACGTGGCCGTCAGCACGCCGGCGGGCGCGAATCCGTAACACTGGTGTCAGGTCGTGCGATACAAATCCATCGCCCTCCTCGCGGCACTGGTATCGGAGAACAGGAAAACGGGCTCTCCTGTCTCCAGCTAAATTCACGGGAATCGGTCCAGGGGTGAGAGAAGCGACCCCCGATTCCCTCCAAATTACGAGCGATTCAAATTAACCCTTTAAGAGAAGCAAGATGGCGTCTCAAGGCGAGCGGGAGCCGGGGGTATTAGAAATGGATGTAGAATGTGTAGAATCCATGGCTCAGGATGAAATCCCCGTGCAGGAAATGTTGGTTGTACAGGAAAACGAACTCGCCCAACTGAACCCAGAGCCCGAAATGGGTGCGGCAGCGGCCGCGGTGTATGACACCTCCCCCCCCTCTCCACCAAAACCCTTCCCCAACCCTTGCCGAAATGGCTCAGCTGAGTGCATCCGACATGGCCCAGCTATGCGCCATGCTGGCGGCAATGACAGCAAGGATGGATGCAAATACAAATGAAATGAAAAATGAAATGAAAAACGAAATGAAAGGCATGAACGAAAAGATGGATGCGAATACACAAAAATTGGATGCGAATACACAACAAATGAACGGAATGGAAGCAAACATGAAGGAAGAAACGAAAAAGCTGCGGGGTGAGACGCAGAACATGGGCCGATGCCTGCAGGCGGGCATGAAGGCCGTGACCAGGGAGCTGGGAATGGCGACTCCACGTGTGGGAGCAAACGAGCTGGAAGGGGGTGCAACGGCTGACAGGCCCGCGGTGGAGGCGGGTAAAAAAATAATTCGGGGGGCGTGTTGGGCGAGGGTCGTGACAGTAGAATCGACGGTGACAAAAAGGGAAAAATTAAATGGGGAGACCAAAACGTGTGAGACGAGACACGAGGTGACGACAACAGAAACTTATAAATGTATAGAGACACGGGAGACAGAAAAAATAGAGGAGAGACTGCACGATGAAGACGGGGTAAGTGACGCGCACACACACACGGAGGTAGTGGAGGATAATGGGGGTGAGCTGGCGGACTGGGTGGAGGCCCGGTGCGAGCAGCTGGATGGCCTCCTCCAGGAACGAGGGGAGGGAGTATGCCCCCTTGAGGCGAGTCACGACCAGGCGAGTTCGGTCGTGCTTTGCGAGGTTGAGGGGACGGGTGCTGTGGACAGGTGCACGGAGAGCTTGGGGGGTATAGAGGCCCCGGAGACCCTTGTGGGGACACGAATCCCCAGTGTGGTTGTCCCTGTGTGTGTGGTGCAAGGTGTGAGTGCGTCCCCGTGTGTGGAAGCGACCCCGTGTGTGAGTGGTGTGGTGGCGATGGTGCCAGAGTACGTGCTTCCCAGCACACCGTGTGTGGAAGAGGCCGTGTGTGTGAGTGAAACGGCCAGTGTGGATGAGGAACCGCGGTTGAGTGCCCCCGCGTGTGTGAGTGAGGCACCGCGGGTGAGTGCCCCCGCGTGTGTGAGTGAGGCACGGTGTGTGGATGAGGCACCGCGGGTGAGTGCCCCCGCGTGTGTGGGTGAGGCACCGTGTGTGAGTGAGGCCGTGTGTGTGGATGAAACGGCCAGTGTGAGTGAAGCACCGCGGGTGAGTGCCCCCGCGTGTGCGAGTGAGGCACCGCGGGTGAGTGCCCCCGCGCGAGTGAATGGAGCACCACGTGTGAGTGGTATGGGTTATGCAAGGGAGACCGTGTGTGTGAGAGAGCGGTATGTGAGGGAGATGTCGGTTGGCATGCGGGAGCACGCAGCCGCGTCTCCCGGTGTGAATGTGATGGAGTGGAGTGTGTGCGTCGTAACACGCAGGTGTGCGTGGGTCGAATGGCGACGACGGCGACAGAGGAACGAAAGCCGAGTAGCGGCTGTAGCTATTTCGGGGACCGTGCCGGGTTCACCCAGCAGTGAGCACGAGGTTCGTGCTGTGCAACGCACGAGACCACCACGTGCTCGCTTGCGAGAGTGAAGTCCCGGTCCGGAAACGCACGCGGTGGATTTGCCGATCCCGCGGACGGACAAAGTTTAGGCAGGATAACGGATTTGGACCGGACGGGTTCTCCACGCGATCGTGTGTGTTAAGCTCCAACGGGCAAAGCACATGTGTTCGCGTGGGGAACCCCTCGATACGTGGGGCTTGTGTTTTTTTTTTTATGCGCACGGTGACGTCATGGCTGCACGTGGGGTTGGAATCCGGCAGGAGGGGTATCCCTGCCGGATGGTACCGCCCAAGGAGGGACGAGGAACACGTGCAGCTGCATGACGTCACGGGCAGGTGCGAGCGCGAGTTGCCGCGCTGGTGGTGCGCATGAAAAAAAAACAAAAAAAACAACAAGCCTCACTTTCGGGTGCACAGGATTCCTGGGCAAGGGGTGGAAGACCCCCTTGACCGGGGCACGGGATGGAAACTAGTTAGGGGGAAGGGTTAGCTTAGTTAGACCGACTTCATGGGGCAGGGGTAAGTCCTCATGGAGTCCGTGGAATGGATTAGTTAGAGGGATTGTAGCCAGATTTAGGATGGGAAAATGGGAATAGATTTGGAGACAGAGACAGACTTGTGAATGTGTAGAGAGGACGTAGTTTAGCTACGTAGTGTTAAAAGGAACGTGCTGTAGTTTAAGGGACGACGTGGGAGCACGAGTTAGTTAGGGGAGGTAGTTAGAAGGATGGCAGAGTTCAGCGGTGAGTGTGTTGAAGAGTTGGTGAGTGAAGTGGAAGCATGTGCTTGGTGAGTGAGTGAGGCCAGCGGGTCTGTGTGTATGGAGCGATTGGGGAATGCATGGTGCGATGAGTGATTGGGGGGAGGAGTGACTCCCGCCCAAGGAACCCCGGGGTCAGTGTAGAGTGAGTTAGGGGGTTAGTTAAATTGAAAAATGGAGGTCGTTTTGTTGTTGGTGTGAATGTAGGCTCGAAACCCATTTGGAGAGGTGCAGGAGCCCTGTTGACGGGTTGGGAGCGTGGCTGCGAAAGGTGAGTATCGCTGAGTGGGTACCCCGGGCACCAGGCTAGTCGGCCGTGGTAGGCCAAGGGCCCATGGGGGGCCGGGATAGCGTAGTGGGCACGGGTGCGCCTGCTTGGTGCGGGGGCCCGGGGCACCATTAGCCGCGTGGGCAGTGTTGTGGGCATGGGTGACCCTCGGAAAGGGGCCCGGGAAGCCAGCCTGCCACGTGTGCGTTTCAGGGGAGGTGCCATGGGGGGCACTCCCCGGTGTTAGGGAGCTGGTAGGCTCGGAGGCAGTGTAGTGCCCGGGGGTGCCATAGCGGGAGATTCGGCAGAGGGTCGTGCCTGCCAAAGGGAGCCACGTGTCCCAGCCAGGAGACCGTGTGAGGGCACGGAGAGAAAATTGGGGGGCGAGGCCCGAAATTGTGAGGACACCAACACAGGCGACGGGAATATGGGTTGTTAGAACCAATAGTTTAAGCGAGAGGCGCTTGTTGAAAGCCCCGGGGTAGTTTAACAGTTAAATGGTTAGGGTAGATTAGGAGATGTACCCCTCCGCACCATCCATCCCCTCGCTCTCGTTGTGGGCCGCTGGACCCACTTTGGGTTAGATCGCCGAACTCTGGGGAGGCCATTCTGAGGCTTCGTTGGGCCTCGACACAGGACGTTAGCTCTCCCTTACTCCCCTCCGGGAAGGGAACGTAGGGGTTGGGAGTAGGCGAGGTGACAGGATAGGTTAGCCGAACAAGGACGATAAAGGGGGTTAGGGGACGATTTATAGAGGGGAAGTAAACATAAAAATAAAAATAAAAAAATAAGTGGGGGCTAAGTTGGTTTTTCACAAATTAAGGGAGTGGGTATGTACAGTGACAGGCAAAGGCGATAGGTGGGAGGGAGACAGGTAGGTAGGTCCGAGCCCGCCTTCCAAGTGGCCAGCACCACCGCACTCCCTCCACCAACCTCCACGGAACGGCAAAGGCTGGCCAACTTCATCTGCAGCTGCTGTGCTGCAAGGCCTGTGCCGGCCAGTTCATCTGCTGGCTGTTTTTCTTCAAGGTATGTGCCGGCCCACTTCATCTGCCGGCTGGCTGTTTTACTTCAAGGCCTGTGCCGGCCAGTTCATCTGCCGGCTGTGTTTGCCTGCAGCGGCCTTCTTCTGCAGGCTGTGTTTGCCTGCTGCCTATGCCATGCCCACTGCCCACGTTCACCAGCCCCGTTCAATTTTTGCTTTGCCCCCCCTGTTCATTTCCATGTGCGCCAGGATCCGCAAGGCAACAGTTTGCAAGCTGCAAGAACTGCCCTGTTGGCAGCTACAACACGGGCCTGCAGTGGCGGCCCGTGCACCGTGTTTGTGTTCATCCATCCATTCGTTGTGTTCATTGCGTGTGCCACTTGAGCTGGCACGGAGACTGCGTTTGCGCAGCCCATGCACCGTTGTGGTTCACTGCGTTTAGTTCAAAAGGGAAGGCCTTGGACTGCGTGTGAGCAGCCAGCCACGTTCCCTGTCTCCTGCATTGTTTTGAGCCAGAGACTGCATGCGAGCAGCCTGGCTCCCTGCTAACTGCTTTTCTTTTGCAGAGTTCATTGATCCTGGGCCATGGTTTAGTGTAAAATTTGTAAGTTAAGGTTAAGATGTACTGTAAATATGAGTGCGCCCCCGGCATGTCTGTCCTAGCGCCGGCAATTTTATTTAAGTCGTCCGTGTGAGTGAGTTTGTTTAGGTAGTTACGCAGCCCTCAGGTTATTTATTTTGGGGACACGAATACCATGAATGTCGCACTCAGGGATCCGTAGGAAAAATGTACTAGGGGAAAACTACACATGATGGCACACGAGAATTTGACGACTCGGGACGAGTCTGTAAAAAGGGGAGGGGGTAGTGTTGTGGTTACCAAATTCGCAAACCACCATTCAGGTCCCTTAGGTGAGATATCTCGGTAAGTATATGTGGAGTTAGGCCCAAACCCGTTGTCTAGAGGGAATAAATGTCATTCATGCGTGCTGCGACTCTTCAGGATAGCCGTTTTTCTTTTACTATCTTTATTTTGGACCAACCGCCATTGTTACGACCGCCAACCGCGTCTCACCAGTCGTCACAACATCAACCACCCACCACAACGCCGCTTCACCACAACAGCCATGACCTTTCCCGTCACACCTCGCAACCGTCGCATCGCCACCGTTCTTGCGCCGCTTGAGGGTACCGGTGTTGGACTCGTGCAGGGCGCGCGCCTAACAGCGTGTACAAAACCACGGATTTTCCGCTCCAAAAACGGATCAAAAACGACACACGCCCACTTTTGTTTCGTCCAATCGGTGAGCGAGGGGCGATTTGGCCCCGCCTCCAGGGCGTTGGAGGGCGGTCGCTATATGCAAATTCATGGATCAAAATGCATTCACGCCCACTTTTTCTCGGGCCAATGGGGAGCGAGGTGAAAGGTCGAAGGCAGGGGGTCAAAGGCGAAGCCACGGGGCTTATATAAGCGACCGCGTTCGTCAGTCGAGTCAGTTAAGACTTCGCAGTCGGTGGAGTTGGGAAGAAGAAGTTGTTCGTCGTCGTCGTCGTCGTGTGCGTTGGAGTCGGAGCGAAGAGGACGGAGCTGTGGAGAGGCGGCGAAGGCAGACGAGGGGGTGCTCGCGTCGTGCCGGGAGCTGCACACCAGGGAGGCCGACGGCGCGACCTGGTCGAGGTGGAGACGCTCGTCGCGGGACTCGAGACAGAGTAAAAATCCTCCTTTCCCTGAGCATCAGCAACCCCCTCCTGTTTCCCCCCGCGCTGAGATAGTGCGACCAAGGGGGCCCCCTTCCCACCCCCTACCAGACACTGTCCGCGAGGCCCGCTGAGTTGAGGCACCATCGCCGCTCCGTGTCTCATCACCAGACGGGTAGGCCCGACCCGGTCTCGGCCTCAGGCCCGCCTCATCCTTGAGGGTGTTCTTTTTCTTGGTTTTGGGTATGTGTTGTCGGCGCCGTCTGTGAAGTAGAATTGTATAAGTGTTGCCGTGTGCTCGGTAGTCGGTATTAGCTCTGCATTGTGTCTTCGCTTTTACATTTGCTTTTTGTGTAAAATTGCATTGTGTTTCTTTTCCTTTTCTATTTGCTTTTGGTGGAATTGTATATGTGTGCTTTCCGTTCATCGCGAATAAATGTGCTTTATGTTGAACTGCTTTCCCGCTTCGCTTCGTCATTTCTCTCATTGAATCCTCATCTTGCTTCACGTAAAGGGTTGGTAGTGGGCTGAATACGCCCGATAATTAATCGAACCGTCGAGGCCGTTATATATATATATATATATATATATATATATATATATATATATATATATATATATATATATATATATATATATAGACATATATATATATATATATATATATATATATATATATTTACATCTATATATGTAATATATATATATATATATATATATATATATATATATATAGATATATTTACATCGATATATGTATAGACATATATATATATATATATATATATATATATATATATATATATATATATATATATATATATATATATATATTTACATATATATATGTAATATATATATATATATATATATATATATATATATATATAGATATATTTACATCGATATATGTATAGACATATATATATATATATATATATATATATATATATATATATATATATATATATATATATATATATATATATATATATATATATATATATATATATATATATATGTATATATATATATATATATATATATATATATATATATATATATATATATATATATATATATATATATATATATATATATATATATATATATATATATATATATATATATATATATATATATATATATATATATATATATATATATATATATATATATTTACATCTATATATGTATAGACATATATATATATATATATATATATATATATATATATATATATATATATATATATATATATATATATATATATAT
>NC_140963.1:31234694-31250194 GCF_056783735.1 Eptatretus burgeri
TGCCATGAATCACTTTTCTATTACACAGTGATCAAAATAAACGAATCAATCATCGCATAATTTTACATTAATTTAATGTAAGACATTGCCTTTTGTTGCTCTTCAATATTTCCAGTAACCTTGGCTGCTGTGAGAGAGAGAACCTGCGCTATTTGGGACTAATGAGGGATATAACATTATGCACAAAACTAAATGACTTTCATAAGTATCATTCTGAAAAGTCTGAAAATAGAAATGGCCATTTCATACTGACAATTATGCATTAGCATATTTAAAAAGCTGCCCAACTCAATCATTACTTTATCTCCATTTTCTAATTTTGCCTGCCTTTATTAAAGCTGTGCCTATTCCATATTCCTTGTTCTTGTTCTATACAAGCCAGTTACTTGTTCTATATATACCCAAGCTCCTGACTACTTACAAAGCTTTTGTCCGTAGCCTGATGGAGTACTGCTCTCCCCTCTGGGCTGGTGCTCCTGCCTCCCACCTTTCTCGACTTCACGCTGTCGAAACCAGGGCTTTTAAGATCATTGGCATCTCCCGCAATGAAGCTGAGTCTTTGGGCCTCTCACTCAATCACCGCAGGTTGGTCGGTGGTCTTTCTGTCTTCTACCGACTCCTCTCCAGCCTTGCCCCCCCTGCTCTCTCTGCGATTTGTCCCAACCACATTTCCACAGGGCGCTCAAGGTCCGCCAACAACCCCCTTCTGGTAAAACTACCAAAATCACGAATCACTGCTCATCTTCACTCTTTCATTCCTCTTTTTTCCCGCCTTTGGAATAAACTTCCTCACTCTATTCTTTCCCATTCTTCCCTCCAGGCTTTCAAAACAGCTGTTCACCACCACCTCTTATCTTCCCCCATCCAAATCCTCGATCTTTTCTACCCCCGATAATCCACCCAAGCCCACTTCCTTCAATTCTCCTGCTTTCCTTCCTGAAAGTCCCTGTAATGTCCATCTTCTCCTCGCCATGTTCCCCGTCCCATCCCCATCCCTCTCCCTTCCACAGTTCACCTGTGTCTGTTCCCCAATGTTTTGTCCCTTCCACTCCCACCCCTCTTGTCTCATGCCTCCTTGCTGTGAGTTGTGTGTTAGCTCTCATACGAGCCTCGACCAAGGTATACAAAAAAAAAAAAAAAAAAAAAAAAAAAATACATACATACAAATGAGTTCTTTTTTTTTTCAGACAAAAGGTACGAGCATGAGAGGCAATGTCACGTGTGGTTAGACAGAAGGCACCAACAGGAGAGTGAACCCTGTTAATTCCTCGTTCGACAAAAGGCACTAAGGGTAGAGACAAAGGTGTGTGTGTGTGTGTGTGTGTGTGTGTGTGTGTGTGTGTGTGTGTGTGTGTGTGTGTGTGTGTGTGTGTGTGTGTGTGTGTGTGTGTGTGTGTGTGCACGTGCATATGCATATAGCTCAGACACAAGTCGTCTTTCAGCAAAGCAAGGGGAGTGATACTCAGATATCAGTGCTGTGTGATCTTACCAAGGTTTTTGTTTTAAATCAGGGCAGACATGATGGCCTAGAGGTACACACACTCGTCTCTTAGCTCTCTAGAGAGGTACACACACTAGTCTCTTCGCTGTCTGGCCTGGGTTTGACTCCCGACACAGCGATAAACTGTTATCCTGGTGTTTCACAGACAGGCTGATTCATCAATGTGTATGCCATCCCTTGGATAGATGTTAAATGAGTTTCCCATCTGCCAGCATTCGTTGGTGGATGTTAAAGACCCCATGGTGTCCTTCGCGAAGAGTCGGCGAGCTATCGTTTGCACCATGGCCAAATTCCAAATTCCTGCCCAAATCAGGAGAGGGCACTGCATCAGCGGCATAGCCGTGCCATCAGTCAATGATGTAACCTGCAACCTTGTGCTGCATATGAACGAAAAAGTTTAAAATTGAAAAAATAGAAATATAAAAATCCACGTTATCAACTTCAATAAGTTCTGGGCAGAAAAGTTTGAAACCTCTACAAAGAACATAACTCAGATGATGATCCAGGCAGTCAGAAAATATGTGAATTGTTCACGAGTTACTATAGCCCTTCTTTATCCTAACTATAAGTTTAGTATAGGCTGTTGTAGAAATAGCAGCATTTACAACATACTGTATTTTATATCTTAATGCAATCACAGGTAGCACAGTGACGTTGGACCAACACTGGCCGAACATAAATTTGTCCATCGGACCAACGTTAGCACAACTTCGGATGGCTTTTGCACCATATTGTGAACTGACGTTGGAAATCCACTTGCGACCGTTCCAATTTTTGCCAATCTATTGTTGTGGAGTCGGGTATCGGCTGCGAGCACAACCACTGGGTGAGGCAGTAGGGTCGACTCTACCGAACACCCGGAATCTAGATCGTACCTTTCGGAAAACTCTGAGGGTACGGGTCCCTTACCGGACCGTGAATCGTCAATAATTCCACCACGTGGTACAGGGTTATTTGCCAATCTTCAAAATACCTCGAGATACACGTGGCGAGCTACCGAGTATTCACACCCTCGACGGCACTCGTCGAGTCGAGCCGTTAGCGTGCCCGACCCGTGCGCAACCCGAGCGGATGGTTGCCGAAGTCCCTTCGGTCCAAATGTACATCTACAGCAGCAACAGCCTTTGTAATTCACCAACACGTGCCATGCTAAGCCAATGGAAAAAACACAGAAACGAGCTGATACATTTAACAAATGGGGTATTTATTCACAGTAATCGGGGAAACGAGGGAAGCACGTAAGGGCAAAGTTATCACGACTAATAGAGAATGCAAATTTACACACAGGCACTTAAACAATTCCTACTTAAAGACGGGCTCTCAGACAAATGCACACCCAAAAGAAACGGACTCAAAATGGTCTTTATCATCCCTTCAGCTCGGAGGGAAGTTGAGCTGTGGGACGAGAAAGTGGCTGGCTACCTGGCGCGAGTACGCGGCTCGATGTCCACACCTTCCTGGAGCACCAGTCGGCACGAACGGACCAAAGGCAGCCGACGCAGACCATGCCAGTGACGAGATGAGCTGGGAACCAGAACACGCCGGTGAAGAGATGAGCGCAGAGAGCCAGACCACGCCAGCGACGGGATCAGCCGGGAACCAGAACACACGCTCGTGAAGACGGGGCGCAGATTCTTTCCTCCCCGCTCAAGCAGATCCACCCGATTATTTGCTCTCCCTTCCATTTGTCGCTCTCGGGCGGTCTGCTCATCGTGGCCTGCTCTCATTGGGTGGGACACAACGCATTCCCTTATTTGGCGCGCAGCCAAGCGAACCGGTTCATGACCATATTTGGGAATGGAATTCCATCCCCAAACAAATTCTGAACACACCCGCATACCAGCGAGCGCGCGGAGAATGCCGGGAGCAGAGGGTTGTCGCTGTGAGAGCGAAGATGGCGTTGTTGTTGCAGTTGTAGATGTAAAAATCCTAACTATCAAAATAACTCCGCAGCGCATGAACATTTAATTACCCATTAGACACAGGTAGGGAGCCCTAACTATAAACACATACTTACCGATATAAATGTTCTATAGGGACTCTGAATGTTGAGTGCTCGTGGCTTCCAGATTCGTAACACTATTGCCAACGTCGGTGGTGCTATCTGGGATGCTTTCAGTATAGCCCCTTCCGTACAATAAATTGTGTGTGTGTGTGTGTGTGTGTGTGTGTGTGTGTGTGTGTGTGTGTGTGTGTGTGTGTGTGTGTGTGTGTGTGTGTGTGTGTGTGTGTGTGTGTGCGTGTGCGCGTGTGCATTCTTGCTCATTATCCTGCACACACGAATCAAAAAGCATAGTTAAGCATCAGGTCCGTGTCCGTCTGTCTTCTTTATAAGTTTATAGTCGGTTTATCATCGAGCAACAACTTGTGTAAATCAAAGATTATATTTTGAACACAAATGGTAACATGAATTGGAAGGCAGGTTTATTCACGAGTTACTAAAGCCCTTTATACCAACTGTAAGTTAAGTATAGGCTGTTTTGGCTTTGAATCCATGCTTTGGCTTTGAATTTGTCCCGATTGTGTATGCGCAGAGAGGAGTGAGATAATATTTCTCCTCTGTCTGTCTGCCTGTCTGGCAGTCAAATAAAATTGAAAATCATTCCAAACAGGAAACTTCCTCTTTTTAAGGATGTTATAAAGGACACAAACACCAGGAACAAAGAACCTATGTTCATTGAGACTGCAGTCTCCCAAGGCAGTGTTGAGCCCAGTCTTATTTGTCATCTTTATTAATGACCTACATGATGCTCCAAAAAAGTCTCCTCCTTTTTGCAGATGACACCACATTATGTTGCACATTCTCAAACTAATGAGATGCTGGTCTGATAAATGGAACATGTCCTACAATTCTAGAGAATCTCACTGTCTCACCTTGTTTCTCTGTAAGGATTGTCAAACTAAACCACCTGTCCGTTTCAATGGTGAGCAACTGGAAGAGGTTAATTCTCTTGAACCTCTTGACCTCACCATCAGCCATGACTTCTTCTGGGCCAACTACAAAGCATAGCTGGCCTCCAAAGCCGGCTGCAGACTGGGCATCCTCTGTAGATCCAAGCCTTTCCGTAAAAAACAAGGGAAAAACAGACATAAAATGTCATTGCCCTGTTATTTTAGTAATTTTGCTGTATGGAGTTAAGGGGATAGCCCATATTTATTTACAACTAAAGTCGCTGCCAATCTCCCAGTCAGCCATCTTTGATCAGATCACAAAATAAAGTTAGGCGCAAGTGTATACCATCGTGTACTGTACTCTTGCCACTTTTGAATAAAATTGGACCATGCATGTCTGAGAAATGGTTGGGGACACATTTAAGTAGCAAAATGGCCACTAGTCGGCCATCTTGAATCTGATCTTGAAAACAAATGACGTGCTTATGTATACCGTCATTCATTATTTGTGTGCCAAGTTTGAACCTCGGTAAATGTATGTCCGAGAAATGGTTGAGGATATGTTTTTTTAAACTAAAATGGCTGCCCGTCTACCAGTCGGCCATCTTTTATCAGATCGCAAAATAAGGTGAATTGCACGTGTATGCCATCATATGCTGTGCTTCTGCCAAGTTTGAACAAATTCAGACCATACATATCTATGCAATTGTTGGGTACACATTTCAGTAACAAAATAGCCACCAGTTGACCATCTTGGATCTGATCTCAAGAAAAAATGTCACGCTTATCTAATCCATCATTCATTTTCTTTGTGCAAAGTTTGACCAACATCAGTAAATGCATGTCCGAGAAATGATTGGGGAGGTGTTCGATACTGTTGTTTTTTTTTGTTTTACAACTAAAATGGCCACCAGTCGGCCATCTTTGATTGTGTTGCAAAACTAAATGATGTGCTTATGTATCCCATCATGTGTTGTCTTTGTGCTAAGTCTAAATAAAATTGGTCCATACATGTCCAATATATGATTGTGGACGCACGCACGGGCACGAAAATTGAGACCAAATCCATGAGCCCCTGTTTCGGATTAAGTCTAACGGTGGCTAATAAGAGCTACTTCTAGTCTACATGGCGTTTCTCTTCAGGTCAATGCATTACTGCTCTCCCCTATGGTGTGGCACCCCAGCATCACATCTGTCTCTCCTGGATTCTGTGGAACATAGAGCTCTCAACATTATTGGAATCTCCTGCAAGGAAACTGAAGCACAATGTCTGTTGCTTTCACATTGCAGGTAAGTCGGTGGTCTCTGTTTTCTACCACCTCTCACATATTGCTCCCTCTGCTCTCTCAGTCCTCCAACCCTATCCAGCTAGTCCAAAATGAAAGTGGTCTTCCAGTAACCTCCTCATCATTAAACTTCCAAAATCCAGGCTGAATGAACACCTGAACTCCTTTGTTCCTTGCTTCTCCCATCGATGGAACTGCTTTCCAGTGAATTTCTTTCCCACTCTTCCCTCCAGAGCTTCAAGCAGGCAGTGCACCACCAACCCTTGTCATTCCCCATCCTGACTTGTGATTTTTATTACTCCCATTTACCATTCCTAACCTCTCTTTCAGTGTGTCCATGCATTCTCTCTCTCTCTCTCTCTCTCTCTCTCTCTCTCTCTCTCTCTCTCTCTCTCTCTCTCTCTCTCTCTGTCTCTGTCTCTGTCTCTGTCTCTGTCTCTGTCTCTGTCTCTGTCTCTGTCTCTGTCTCTGTCTCTGTCTCTGTCTCTGTCTCTGTCTCTCTCTCTCTCTCTCTCTCTCTCTCTCTCTTCTTTGTTTATTCCTCTGCTACTTGTGCCCATCAAATTGCTGCCCTGCTATCCCACTGTCAATTTAACCTTGCTCTTCCATGAGCCTTATTCTTGTCGAGAATATATAATATTGTGATGAAGCAGCATCTCGACATATTGCATAGTAATTGCAGTTGTATAAGTTTCAGCTACTCACTTCAAATAATACTAGGACTTTGGTTATGGAATATTCAAGCTAAATTAGGAAGAACTGCTATTGATACTGGTTCAGTTGTGCTACATTTTTACCTGGATATCATACTGACTGTACCTTATTAAAGACATCAGTGTGAAATTACCCACTGTGCATTGTTTACTTTTTGAATGCAGTCAATGATGTCAGAGTCCACTCCACAAATTGGCTCTATGGGTCATGCAAGGGTTTGCCTGAAGTGTCACCTGCATGACATCATAGTATAATCATGTGATATGCATTTTGGCCCTTAAACAAAGCAAACCACTGATTTACTGACTCATTGACTGACTGATATTAATGATCAGTGCCTTCCGGGTGACATAGAAAGCTGAAATTTTGCATTCCAATGGACATCAAAACCGATACGCCGGGAAAGAATCACAGAATAATTGGAAAACATCCATAAATGAAAATATAAGTAAATGAAAAAAAAAAATATGAAAATAAATAAATGAAAAATCAAATGCAGGTGAGCGTCCCGAGACAATGGGGAAGAGGGGTTTGTTAATGTGTAAACATACCTCACTTGTAAATATATATGTATATATATATATATATATATATATATATATATATATATATATATATATATATATATATATATGTATATATATATATATATATATATATATATATATATATATATATATATATATATATATATATATATATATCCGGACCCCAACATTTGCGGGTTCCACGTTTTCGCAGTGAATAATTTGTGAAATACTCATAAATTTGTGGGGAATTGGCCCACGTATTCACGGTTTTCATGGCAATGTTTTTTTTATTCCATGAGCCGCAAGCATGACACAGTTCTAAAACATATATTCCACGAGCCATGCACAAAAGAGCTGGATGTACATACAGTACAATACGTTACATACACAAAAAACATATTCTACGAGCCACGAACATGACCTTCCTGCACGTTATTGGAGCTTCGTGGGATAAACAGTTTTGCGGGATGTCGCACCATGTGCGCTTTAAACATAAGGTAATGTTCAGTACCTACTGCATTGTAGCTTTGTGGCATAAACATGTTTCACGAGATATCTCACCAGTGTAACACGTCATTCTCCACAACACCACCCCCCCGTGAGTTACTTACACAATGAAAACACTAACAGCATCTATTGATGTATCCAGTAATTACCAGGTCACCACATCTGGACATTACACAATGGAAACATTCAGCACGTCTCAGCGTAAATCACCATTTTGCTACAAACAGCACCATCTGAGCTGTTACATTTTAAAAACTCGAAGCACCCGCTCACTACGGGAGCCGGCAAGGGGGTCATGTTACTTGTATTTATTCCAATTTTACTCCAAGGGGAATAAAACTTCCGGTTCTGGGTTTGGAGCGTTGGCAGGTCTCCTTGGGGGCTCCCTGCTGACGATCTCAAAGTTAAGTTTCCGGTCATTATCTGTCCCGTTTTAACTGTTTATTTTCTCACCTACATGTTACTGTGTGTTCCTAGTTCGGTTTTGTTTCAAAAATCATGCTATTTTGTGAGATTTCGTCGAACTTGTCTTCCTGGGTGCTTGAGGCCTATCCTTGAGGCTTGAGGCCTACCCTTTGTTCCCCTCGGTGTACGATCATGTTTATTTGTTTTTTCTCCCCATTATATTCAATTTCTATCTTTCCCACTTTCTTAACGTCCCCCATCCCTCCCAACTAATCACTCTATTTTTTATCTCAAATTAAAAAAAAAACGCTACCTTTCTCCGATTGTTCTTCTTCTTCTTCTTCTTTATCTCCTCTTCCTCTTCCTCCTCTTCTTCTTCCTCGATTTTTTTTCTACAACACTTCCATGACCTAATCTGTTGAAAACTCTCTCAAACATTAATAATAATAACAAAAATGATCTCTTATAATGCTTCATCTTCCTCTTTCACACATGTGGTTCTCTTTACTGTATCATAATGCACTACTCTTCTGCTATTTAAACAGACTGCTCTCAATTCGACCTCTCCTTCATACCTTGCCTAAAAAATTCAACTGTTACAGCGTTTCTTCTCTCAATTCTCTGAATTCGCCTTTATTGCATCCCTCAAGAAATGTGTTTAATTGCAAAACTGACCTAAAACTTTTTAAAACCCCAGTTTGATATGAATGTTCGCTTTCCATCAACCATTCTTTTTTCCAACTTCAGTGCCAACTCACTCCTCTCACCCCTCACTCTCAAAGCAACCATCCCACTCTTCTCCCTCCAAGCCTCCCTCTCACCTCTCTCAAAAACTCCCCCCTCACCTTTCTCCCACCATTTATCTCCCTCACTCATCCTTCCCAAAGTTGCCCACCCTCCTATCCACAAAGCTGCCTCCTTCCACTGCCCTCCCACCTCCATCTCTTCACTCCACCTCCTCAAATCCTCAACTGCCTTCTTCCCTCTCTCTTGTCCCCCCTCTCCCCCAGCACCACAGAGCCTTTTCTCCTCCTCATTCGGCCCCCTCCCCAAACTATTCTGCAATCCCCCACACTCCTTCAACAACCCTCCTTTCCTCCCCCCCTCATCCCTTGTCCTACCCTCCCCCTCTCCCACCCTCTGCACCCAAAGCCTCCTCCCATACCTCTTCATTAAAAGTATGGACCTCAAATATCCGGGGCCTTCGCTCAAACCTTTCAGATCTTTCCATACAGGTCTGCCGTATGATGACAAAACCTAGCAAGTCTGGTTTTGGTCAAATTTGAGTTAGACCCATATCTGGACTTCCTAGGTTTTTCCTGTCCTCCAAGTGTACTTAAATTAAATATAGCATGAGCATTCACTTCGATAATGTTATGGCAAAACCTAGCAAGTTCACAGTTACCCTACCAAAGTGTTGGAAAAACCTAGTAAGTAATTTACCATCAATATCAACAGCATGATTTGGATAAATCTTTGTCCTGAAACAACTTGTATATAATAATGATATAATATGACAAAATAAAGCTATATTGATATATGGTATCTTAATCCCATGACGCCAATGTTTTTCCTTGATAACTCAAATTGTCTGGAGCCGGACTTGCTAGGTTTTGCCATCACACGGCAGAGGTTGCCACTGACAAATCAGATATAATCTGCCTAACAGAAACTTTCCTCCGCCAAGACGTGTCTGACTCCCAAGTATCTCTCCCTGGTTACTCCCTCCTCCGGTTTGACAGACCTGAACCTCGCCCTGGTGGAGGAGTTGCTCACTTCATCAAAGACTCTATCCTCACTCTCCATGCACTGCCCTCACTCCCCCACACCCCCAGGAATACCTCTGGCTGCGGCTTCCCCTCCACTCCCACCTCATGTTTATATGGGTACTGTACCGTCCACCTAACAGTGATGACTCCATCTACACCTCACTATCTGAAAACAAGGACCAACTTCTATCTTCTCATCCAAACTCTCTCTTCCTCATATGTGGCGACTTCAATTGTCATTATGCGAGTTGACTAGGTGTGGGTACCTCTCTCACCTGTCATGGCACCTCAGAAAAAGCTTTCTGCGACTCATTGGGACTGACTCAATCGGTCAACTTCCCTACCCGGATCTCAACCAATGGAACTCCATCTCTTCTGGATCTGATTTTGACAAATTTCCCTGACAATATCTGCCGCTCTTCCTTCGCTCCAATCGGTTCTTCTGACCACGTCCTTCTCAAAGTGGACAACTCTCTGGCTATTATCAGAGAACCACCTCACCGCCGTCGAGTCTGGCATTTCACTCAAGCTGACTGGCAGGGTCTCCAAGCAGCCCTCAAACTTATAGACTGGTCTCCTATCGCTACTTTCTCCAATATCAACTCATCCTGGGAATTCTTTCAAAGGAACTTGCTCTCCCTCATGCACAGATTTATCCCCTCTCGTCTTAAGTTGTCTTACCCTTCCTCCCGCCCTTGGTTCACTGAAGCTTATGGTGAGGCAGTTGTCCTGAAACAACTTGCCTTTGCCTCATGGAAAGCAAACCCAACTGAGGGCAATCTCAGTTCCTTCCATAAAGCTCGGAACAAGTGTGTATCTACCCTCAGGAGAGCCAGAAAACAACATCATTCTCATCTCAAGTCTGAACTCTCAAACCTCTCTCCCTCCTCAAAATCCTGGTGGCGTCTAATCAAATCTGTTTCTGGTGCATGTTCCCTCTCCATCCCCTCCCTTACCTCAAATGGCCGCACTGCTGATACCGCAAGTGAAAAATCTGAATGCCTAAACTCGGTGTTTGCAGCTAAATCTTGTGTCCAAAACCCATCACTTTCTCTACCCACCTTACCCAGTCGCACCGAACTGTCCCTGGACTCTGTGTCCTTTTCTCCTGACAAGGTGGAGAGCTTGCTGTCAAACCTCGACTCAGATTCTGCAACCGGTCCAGATGGCATCAGCCCACGTGTCCTCAAATCCTGCTCTTATGCTCTTGCTCACCCTGTCTCTGTTCTATTCATCCTCTCATTTGCTGAAGGTCATGTGCCATCTACTTGGAAATCAGCAAACATCACTGCCCTGCACAAAAAGGTGCAAAAACAGATCCCTGCAACTGCAGACCAATTAGCCTTCTCCCAATCATCAGCAAGGTTGTGGCATCCATCATCGCTTCAGACATCAAATCCTTCCTCTTCTCCAATGGATTGATTTCTGATCATCAATTTGGTTTCAGACCAGGTCACTCTACCCTGGATATGCTGCTTCTGCTCTCCCAACAATGCATGGAGGTCCTCAATGCCAGAGAGGAAATCCGAGCCGTATCCCTGGACATATCACGTGCTTTTGACACAGTCTGGCACCCTGCCCTGCTCACCAAACTCTCTTCCTATGGTATACAAGGCCATCTGCACTCATGGCTCGCAGACTTCCTCTCCTGTCGCAGTCAACGTGTGAGCCTAAATGGAGTTCTTTCATCCCCCTTCCTGTCCAGGCTGGAGTTCCTCAAGGTAGCGTTCTGGGCCCTGTTCTTTTTCTGGTTTTCATCAATGATCTCTCCGACTCTCTGGAAAATCCTCTATATCTCTTCGCTGATGACTCCACCCTCTGCCGTACCATCGGTCATCCCTCAGACCGGCAAGCAGCAGCTTCTTCACTCACGGCTGATCTGGATATAATCACAAACTGGTCCAACACGTGGAACATGTCTTTCAATCCGGACAAATCTCATACTCTCACTACGTCTCTTCGAAAGTACCGTTTAGAAAACCCCCCCATCCACTTTCTCAACAATCCTCTGGAAGAAGTCCTTTCTTTCAAGCTTCTGGGTCTCACTATCTGCCATGACCTTTCCTGGGAAAGCCACATTTCAAACCTCGCCTCCAAAGCCAGTCGCCGACTGGGAATCCTCCGTCGTGCAACGTCCTTCCTTGGCCCACCTGAGCTCCTGACCACTTACAAAGCTTTTGTCCACAGCCTGATGGAGTACTGCTCTCCCCTCTGGGCTGGTGCTCCTGCCTCCCACCTTTCTCCGCTTCACGCTGTAGAAACCAAGGCATTTCGGATCATTGGCATCTCCCGCAATGAGGCTGAGTCTTTGGGCCTCTCACTCAATCACCGCAGGTTGGTTGGTGGTCTTTCTGTCTTCTACCATCTCCTCTCCAGCCTCACCCCCCTGCTCTCTCTGCGATTTGTCCCCACCACATTTCCGCAGGGTGCTCAAGGTCCGCCAACAACCCCCTTCTGGTAAAACTACCAAAATCAAGAATCACTGCTCACCTTCACTCTTTCATTCCTCTTTTCCCCGCCTTTGGAATAAACTCCCTCACTCTATTCAATTCCCATTCTTCCCTCCAGGCCTTCAAAACAGCTGTTCACCACCACCTCTTATCATCCCCCATCCAAATCCTCGATCTTTTCTTCCCCCAATAATCAACCCAAGCCCACCTCCTTAAAATTCCCTGCTTTCCTTCCTGAAAGTCCCTGTAATGTCCATCTTCTATTCCCCATGTCCCCATCCCATCCCTCTCCCTTCCACAGATCTCCTAATGTCTCTGTTCCCCACTGTTTTGTCCTTCCCACTCCCTCCTCTCTTGTCTTATGCCCCCCTTGATGTGCGTTGTGTCTTAGCTCTCATACGAGCCTCCACAAGGTATACAAAAAAAGGGGTCCCAGGATTACACACCCAAAAAATGGTTGCGATCGGATCAGCCGTTTTTGCGGTACGTTGGAACAGACAAGCAGACAGTGAATTATTGTAAGATGCTCAGCATAACCTGCCTGCAGATAGGAAAGTCATCATGTTCTGTGAGTTAAAGAATGGAAACGTTCACGATATCTATGAGTGTAATTAGCAGCTTGCGACACACGGACTAATTACACAATGACATCACTCACCACATCTATTAATTATCCGCTGCCGAATACAGGATCACCCGTAAAAATCCCCACAAACAATGCGCATACGAATAACCACATTCTGGATCGCCATGATTCTCGTCCCGTTGTTTGACCAATGTATTGCCTCACGCTCCATTCGTTCTTCAAAAATGGCTCCCAAGGATCGAGGATAACACTCAGAAGGGTATGTCTCTAAACAGACCACTGATATGGGAGAAGGCAAAGCTCTTGCATGACCATTTCTCTGGTGCGGGTGATGCAAGCACGAGTGCGGCAGGTAAAAGTGGCACATCCAGCCCGTTTACAGTGAGCAGAGGGTGGTTCCACTGCTTCAAGGCACAATATAATTTGCACAACGTCAATCTCGTCGAGAAGCGTCCCTCCGTGGACCACAACATGGCCAAGGCATTTCCTGCTGAACTCGCGAGCCTCATCGAGGAGAAGGGGTTCCTGCTGGAGCAGGTCTTTAACGCTGATGAGACCGGCTTGTTTTGGAAAAAGATGCCGACCAAAACTTTCATCTCACAGTGCGAGAGCAAAGCAGCCGGCTTCAAGGTCACAAAGGATGGGGTATCCCTTCTCCTTTATGCAAACGCTGAATGGGACTTCATGATAAAGCCCATGATGCTCTACCGTTCCATGAACCCACATGTGCTGAAGAACAAAGACAAGCAGGAGCTGCCCATGTACTGGAGGGCGAACAGGAAGGTGTGGGTGACGTCTGAACTTTTTATGCATTGGTTCCATACCTGTTTAAATCCTCAGGTCGAGAGGTACCTGGCAGGAAAGAACCTTTCGTTTAAGGTACTCCTGCTGCTTGACAATGCTCCGAGACACCCCACGGACCTTAACGGTACTTTCCCAAACATTGAGGTCATTTTCCTGCCACCGAACACCACCTCCCTCATCCAGACGTTCGACCAGGGGGTAATATCAACTTTCAAGACTTATTACACCTGGCGCACCTCTTCTTCATCATCATCATCATCTTCATCTTCATCTTCATGCAAAGTTACATGTGCTCTGTTTGCTTGATAAAAAATTGAAACGGTACATCATATTGTTTTTTTTGTTTATTTTTTCGTTTTGTGTTATGGTATGGTAGGTATTGTTAAGGGACTTTAAAATGCATTCTTCAATACATTGGAAAAAGTACCTGGTGTTGTCGTCGTTTTTTACTTGTAAGCATCTTTAATGAAACTGTAATTGTGCATTCATGGTCGAAAATATTTTAAACTTTAAAAACTTTCCCCTTTGAACCAGGAACCGTCGCGAACTGATAACATTATCCCCTTTGTCCCCATTGTACCAATTCTCTGACTTTGGTGGTGTCACCATTTACAGCCTTTTTCATGAACCAGGAACTGCCACAAACTGATAATGATGTTGCCCTTGTCTCCCTTATAACAATGACAAAACACTCGTGGATTTTTCCCACACGCTCGCGGATTTTACCCCTATATTCACGGATTTTTCACAGGTCGGGAAATCCCTGGAACCTATTCCCCCATTTCCCATTGAAACAATGCCCCCACATTTGTGGTTTCATCATTCGTGGGGTTTTCATGGAACATATTCCCCATGAATGTCGGGGTCCTGGTATGTATGTATGTATATATATATATATATATATATATATATATATATATATATATATATATATATATATATATATATATATATATATATATATATATATATTTCTTCTTCTTCTTCTTCTTTCGGCTGCTCCCGTTGGGGGTCGCCACAGCGGATCATCCGTTATGATCCGGATAATGATTTGGCACAGGTTTTACGTCGGATGCCCTTCCTGACACAACCCTGTTCGCTTCTTACGACACAGGGATATGGTACACCTATTCTAACCGGGGTATACACCAGGCCCAGTACACTGGTACTCACTTTGCCGACCTCGGAAGGATGACAGGCTGAGTCAACCTCCTGGTGTGTATTAATTCAAGCGGCCAACGGGGCTTGAACTCTGGACCTTTTGGATCCCAAGCCGCTACCCTAACCACTACGCCAACACCAGGCTAATGTATGTATGTATGTATGTATATGTATATATATATATATATATATATATATATATATATATATATATATATATGAATGTATATATATATATATGTATGTATATATATATATATATATATATATGAATGTATATATATATATGTATATATATATATATATATATATATATATATATATATATATATATATATATATATATATATATATATATATATATATATATGAATGTATATATATATATATATATATATATATATATATATATATATATATATATATATATATATGTATATATATATATATATATATATATATATATATATATATATATATATATATATATATATATATATATATATATATATATATATATATATATATATATATATATATATATATATATATATATATATATATATATATATATATATATATATATATATATATATATATATATATATATATATATATATATATATATATATATATATATATATATATATATATATATATATATATATATATATATATATATATATATATATATAAACATATATATAAACATATATATATATATATATATATATATATATATACATATATATACATACATATATATATATATATATATATACACACATACACACACTCCACCATAGTTCTGGGTATGGTATTATTGTGGTTTGTGCATCGTAACAGCACAATGTTTTTGCGACATTGTGGCATCAGTGTTTGCATGAGGCTTGCT
>NC_140963.1:31250694-31253194 GCF_056783735.1 Eptatretus burgeri
TATGCCACCCATCTTTCTTTGTATGTTTCATTGCTCCGATGTTTCCTTTGCCTGCAAAGGTGCTGATTGAATGACATCCTGTAAATGCGTATAGACCAATAAGGATGTTAAATTCTCTGGTACCCAGGTTGCTTGCTACTTTATCGACATCGATATATTTTTGTCGAGTTTGATTCCCCAATTTTTGGAAGAGGCGGCAGGGAATTTCCTGACTGAAGACGAGCATAAGAACAAGGATACAGTGATGTTTGCTGCTTTGTACCCATCGCTTGGTGCATTTGCTACATCTCTGAACACATGGATTCAACTCCTCATGCATAGTTATAACCACATTATATTATATTGATGAACTAAAATAGTCATAAATACCTTATATTAATGAATTCTAAATGTTCTCTTACAAAGGTATCATCTATATCCATACAATTTTTCAGAAAGAACACAAGCAAAATTTGCCACCACAAGTGGTACCAGTATAACTGAAAAAGTTAAAATCTGGCATAAAAAATCCAAAACAAAATATCAACTGAAAAGCATCAACGATGATTATGATGTCATGATGATGTCATCAAGGCGTCAAACAAATTTTTTTGTTTGATTCCATAGAAGAGTCCTCAAAGATAGACAAACAAAAGTTCTAGCTTGAAAACAGCAGGAATAATGAAAGAACTCGAAGAACAGCGCTCCACCCCTAAAATTTGTGATCAGTATTGGGAAAGGGACGGGGGTCAGTAAGTGTGGTATTACTATACCCTTAAACTACAGATCTGCAACTGTTATCACATAAATAACATCTACAGACATAGGTATCTCTTTAAAAAAAACATGACAAGAATACGCCACCAGGTGGAACCGATTGATGAAATTTCACGTCTGGGCTTATGGATTATTAATGGTGAAGGCTATTGTGCAGATTTGCATTGTCAGACAGATAAAACAATGCATGAAATCAAGAACATGTTTTTCGAGGTATCTGCTGACCACCGAGGGAAGCAAGGAGAAAATGACATTTCAGGTGTTAAGCCCTTCATCACAACAACATTGCGTTACAAGGTATATAAATAAAGTACAGTATATAATGATATGTGGTATGTTGGTAATTTAATGGTAAAAGTTATCTAAATAAATAGAAAAGGCAACTAGGTATGTCGGCATTGGTGTTGGTAAAGTGTATATAAATAAATAAAATTTATGTGTTGATTGTGGAGAGGGGAACATGTATATAAATAAGTAATGCTTCCTGAAACCATATGCAATCCTTTACTTTTCCCTTCCATCATTCTATTTTTTGAAGCTGCCAAAATTTGGAAATAAATTTGTGTGTTCCACGACTTTTCGTTCTGATCCCAAAATCATTTCACCATCCTCCTGCCCTCATGTTCTTGCATTAATTTGCTGAATTTGAAAGAAATGCATCAATTTTCTCGTGGAGGCTCTGGATGGATGGACAGCACCCAAAATATAAGCCCCCCCACCTGCCAGGACTCCTGATTGGGGGCTAATTAAGAGGTTATCACAAACTCTTGCTTCAACATCATTGTATTATAGTTCATTAACTTGTAGTTAGCTATCGCCAGCACCCTGTCCAAATTAAAATTTTCTGCCCTAACCTATAGAGGGCGTTGCATCAGCGGCACAGCTACGCCCTCAGCCAATGATGCTACCCTGCAGCTCCGTGCTGCATACAAAAGAAGAAGTTCATTAACTTTCTACAGTATGGGAAATATGTGTTGCATTGAGGTTTTATCAAATCCTATAATTATGATGTATGGCATGGAGTTTAAACCTTTTTTCAATTTTTTAAAAATTACTTTATTTATTCATTTATTTAACTCTGAAGCAAAAACTGCATGACTTATATTCCTATAGTATCATGAAACTCACCGACTGCCGGTAAAATTGTGTGATATTGTCTAAAAACCATATAGAAAAGGACAAGCATCTGTGCCTTACAGGGTTAGGGTTAGGGTTAAGGTGAGATAAACAGATATTCCTTCGTGGAATATCTGGACTGGACCATCCCAGAATGTTGGACCATTCCTTCGTGGTTCGTTGCGGGGGGGAGGGGGGGTTGGGGATGTGGGGTGGGGGTAGCCGAGAGCGCAACCCTTTGGATCTCCCTTGTAATGTATCCAACAATTCCTGAGAATGGATAATAACACTCACAGGCTCATTTCACCTTTTCAGACTCGCAATCATATTAAACATGTTATTGAGGGGTAGATGATGTAAATTTATAGCAGCACTCATTCCGTGCAGATGCACTCTTAATTTGTTCCACTGTCATTTTGATGAAAAACACCGGCCACTGTGGATCGTTTTACTTTCAATTTTTTAGTTTGCCTGAAAATTAAATAATACCCTCATCATTGTCCAGAGATACTTTGTTGCGATTCAAAAATTCCTGAATATGTATGGCTAAGCAAACAATGCCTTGGTACTTGGATGAACATTCAATCTTGGAGGTATACCTCATGCTACGTCAACATCACATCATTTA